>NC_046986.1:7152689-7267689 GCF_009769545.1 Cyclopterus lumpus
TTCTCAGTCATCTTTAGAGCGGGGGCTCGGTGAAGTTCACAAACCGGTTCTGGTCGGCTCTCCCACTGCGGCTCGGCAACCGTGCGTCCGCGTGGGTGGATTGAGTGGGCGGAGGCCAAATGTTACGGAGTGAGAAGTATGGATAGTGCACGGAAACCGAAACTCTCGATAACATATAATAATCCTGTTCTGACAACAGAGACAAAACTTGTACTTACAGTATTATACAAGGCATGTATGTTTTTTATATATATATTTTGTCAGCAAGAAATATGTATGTGTGTGTGTGTGTGTGTGTGTGTGTGTGTGTGTGTGTGTGTTTGTCCTCCACTGGGAGGATTACTGTAGATTTACAAGGCCTGGTAACAATGAGCAGACCCACCCCGGGGACCCATACTCAATCACTATCACAATGAAACGCTGCTAATTCCTATTTAAAGCTGCCACACAGGCGCTTTGCACCCCCCCCCCCCCTCCTGCCCAGAGAGGGGGGGGAGTTTGCCTGTTGCATTAAAACGCAAGCGAGTAATTTATAACGTTGAGTACGAGCGGAGCAAAAATAAAAATGTTGAGTTTTGTTGCGTTTTGTTGCGTTTCGTGGCTGACGGGCGTATTTATTCTCTTATCGCCCCGTGATCTTTCTGCTGTAGGTGGGGTGTTATGAAATGCACGATTTGAGTGGCGCCGTTGCGTTAGCCGGTTTAGCCGACTGCCGCGAGCGCGTTCATTTAGCGGCGAGCTTTAATTGGACACGGAATCAGGGGACAGAAATCTCAAGCCGCATTAATGTTTCAGAAGAACGCGTCGGACAAGTCGGCCCATGTGACCGCGCGCTCTCTTTTTTTTGGTTTGTCTTCATCACACGCGTGCAGGTTAACCGAAGCATGAACCCTTCGGTGTACGCGCGCGCACACAAGCTGTGCCGGTTTCTGAGGAGCTGTAAAGCTTTCTTTTTCCTTTCGGCCATTAAGGGGGATGAATTATTGGCACCAAATCACTCGAGGAATCCATTTTACTCAGGCGCACGCGTGCATGCGAAAGCTGGCAAGAAAAACACGCATGCCTTTAAAACTGGGGCGCTAACGTAATGGGGGTAATGATTTCTGCATTATTAATGAACCAGGCTTCATACTCATCCTAATTGAAAATGTTCTTTCATCTTCGACACTTGCTCGTTTATCCAGTGGTGTAATACATAGAGTGTAAGATAACGTATATACTGTACACGTATGCTACTTGCATGCATAACCGGGCCACATGAGACACACAAACGCACACACGGGACTCTTTTTTTTTTTTTGCTGCCGTTTTATTGTCACGTGGTGTTCTTTGTTGTGCTCAAAAACATCAGCACCTTTTTTTTATACGCAGAGTAGATTGTGGGCATGAAGGTCGGGGACGTTGGGATGAGAGGGGCTGAGTTTGAAAGGTGGGATTAAATGAGGGTCGTGCACAAGGGGGATGAACGGAGGATCGATGATGGGTATAAGCCGGAAGGTGTCAGGGAAAGAAACCCGGGGGTGTTAAACGCCCCCACACACACACACACACACACACACACACACACACACACACACACTCACAGTGGTGCCTGTAATGACAGATACATGGGGTTTTGCAGGAGGGATGTATGTAAAAGTTATTAAATCAGCGTCATGCTGTGCGTGCCACACTGCACATCCGTCCGTGTGTGTGTTGTCCAACCTCGTTGCCATCTGTGTTGTTATGTTGCTATACAAGTCGTCACTCTCTGACCACCTCTCTCACCCCGTTAACACACCGCCAGCACCTCGGCAACAACATACGGGAAGGACACTCAGAAGTAAAGAGACGGGGGAGCGGATGGAGGTGAAATGGGAGAAATCAATTATGGAGCCCGTGCCGCCAGAGCACGGGCGACGCTCCAACAGATGTGAACCGGTGGATGGACCTCGCTCTCACTTTGCGTCAGTCCTTCGTGGCAGTTTGCTCTTTTTTCGAGGGCATACGAGTAAAAACTAGTTTGAATAAGGCTCACTCGAGCTGTCTGTGTGTGTGTGTGTGTGTGTGTGTGTGTGTGTGTGTGTGTTCATGATCAAGGGCATGGTGCCTGGGTCTAAGCCTAAGGCTGTGGTGTCATTACCATCTCTGGCCCAGAGCCCTCACTGGAGATGTCCCTTTACCGACTGGATAGATGGGATGGGTCATTGCTTCCATCCCTTCGCCCAGCCTCTCGCTCACTGTCAATTTTCTGCCATCACCTTGATTTAGCTTCACATTTCTCATTCAACCATGACCACGATTTAATTTATTTATTTCAGTTTTGCTTTTTGAGAAAAACAGATTTCCTCTTACATCGGGTTAAATTTTCTTTGTAGAGGTCAGAGTAAAGAAAAGATGCCCGACTCAAAAGCAGGAAGGTTAAATAAACACAAAATAATTGCCTCCAATGGTCACAACACCACAATTTTCTTATTTGAAACGTAAAATTACAGAAAATGGCTTCCTCTTTAAACAATGCGATTAAATCTTCAGCAAAAAAAAAAGCACGACTTTTCTAATAGAGATTAAATAATACAGCAGGACTGAGACGCTTAATGTTGTAGATTAATAAATCAGCATTATGGAGTGTACAGAACACCGGTCTTAACCGTTAGTGGTGGTCGCGTTTCCTTAAGACCACACTTTCCTCTGTGTGTCCCTGTCTGCAGTTAGATTGTGTATTTTGGAGTCCCCCCCCCCCCCCCCCCCCCCCCCAGGCTGTAAGTTACACGCCCGGTAATAGAGGTCAGGAGAAACGCTCGTTCACAAACCCTGAGGACACAAAACCCCACAGCACACTAAACTTTTTGGAGAGACGTCTCAGTTTCAGAATGTAATTATAATTTTTTCCCCTCAGAATGGAGGGGAGGAGAAGGGGGAGGAGAAGGGGGGGGGGGGGGGGTTGTGTCTGGATGTATCAATGCAGTGTCTGGATGATTTCTTTAACGGAGCGGATTTGATCACGTTATGGACATCAAGATAATGCGCAACATCCTAATAAAGTCTCAGAACGCGTACACGCAAGTGAATCTGGTCGTTCCTTAACCTTAAACCGAGTGGCTATCGGTGTTACCACGGCGACGACCCCCCCCCCCCCTCCCCCCACCTAGTTTTTTTTATCGACGGAACGCAATTACAGTCGTGTTCATTTGGTTAACGGAATTGGACCGATAGTTGACGTGGGGACCAAAAATAAATAAAGAGGGGCGATGCCTCCAAGACGAACTTGTTGCAAGTCCTTTTTTTCGAAATGTAGCAATATGTTGCCGGTCTACCATTTTCCTGTCCAATACTGAATTCCCAGTGCACTGCGGTCCTTGTCACTGTTAACTTCACCTGAGGGTGTACGGATCCGTGTGCTTCCCCTCAATACACCAAGTAGCTGCTGTTTACCAGACAGCCAACAACTTCTCCAGGAGGGCTTCCTGTCTACTGTTGTTATCCATATAAATGTAAGCAGGCCTTAGGGAGCGACTTTTTTTTAGAATAGCCTCCGTAAATTAATGGAAGACACAGTAATCCTCCCTATTCCAGCCTTTTGGATTACCTGACTATTGAGAGCACAATTGCGTTTCTGTGAGTAGAATTTAATGCCCTTGTTTCGTCTCCTTCATTCTGCTTTTTTTTAAAAATATTTTGTATTATTATTTGTGTGTGCCACGAGAGGGGGAAAGAGGGAGAGGAGCACGAGTGATGATGACTTGTCAAATTAGAAGCTGATGGAACCTGCAGCGAGTGTAAACACAATTCTGAATGTTCAGATGACATTTTTTTCCCCGAGCCGCATTTCTACTGGGGGAGATTAGCCGAGTGACAGCTCAGCCTGAATCTCCTGGATCACAGCTGCACACACGAGCGAGACACACACACACACACACGCACACACGGCACACACACAGACACACACACACACACACACACACACACACTCACACATTAAGGCAGAGTGAGAAGAAATCCCCATTTTAATACTACACAGCAGATTGACACCTGCATGGACAAACACAGAAATTCCCTCACATGAGCACACACACACACACACACACACACACACACACACACACATTTGCATTTGGCTTCTCTCACGATTTGAAATCATTCTCTTCTTTCGGACCCTTCTTTCCCAGACATGGTCCAAGGGGCTTGGCTCAACCAGTCACACTGCATATGGATGCATATATGTGTGTGTGTGTCCGTGTGTGTGTGTGTGTCCGTGTGTGTGTGTGTGTGTGTGTGTGTGTGGGCACCCCCGTCAGCATGATGGATGGCGCTCACACACAACCTTGACTTTATAACTTACAGGGGACTTTATTTGCATTGTGTTTCCATTACCAGTAAAACCTGCACATGATGTAGGAGCGCCGTAGACTTTTTTTTCTTCTTTTTCTTAGTTGTTAAGATATTAGGAGCTCCTGTTTCTCAGTGTTCCATTTTACGCATGGCCGTCCTCCTCGGGCCGCGGCGGCGTACACAGCCGTGAACGGTGCTGCTCATTTCCCAACTTCGCCTATAAAATAAAGAGCCATTTACAAGGAACAATGTGCCGGTCTACCACGTCTCCCTCTATGCTGCATGGAGAGATACTATTGAGATTCCCGACTGCATCAATTTGGGCCTCAAATGACTTTCTCCAGCTGGCCAAATCCTGACAAGCTTTCTGTTCTCCTTTTTTTTTTTCTTTTTTTTTTTTTTAAAAGAGCCCTTTATCATGAAGAAAAAGAAAGAAAGGATGAGCAAGGGAAAGAGAGAGAGAGAGAGAAAGTCAAGTCAAAAAGCTACTGTCTCAGTGACACCCTTTCTCACACAACAGGGGACATTTCTGTTCTATAACGGGGTTCTGGTTAATTTGAAGTCAATTGGAGAGTTATTAAAAGGATCTGAGTGAGCGGTGCTGAACTTGGTCAAGGGCAACAAACGCACCCTGGTTTCTATATGAAACAATAGAAAGTGGACTGTCACCTTCAGGCAAACTTGAAAGTTTCTATGATTTGCCTATAAACTACTTTTGATAATGTACTGTATGTGTAGATTTGCAGATTCCGTCCTGTATTTAAGCCTCAAATACATTTGCCTGCCGTTTCCTTCTGAACACCTGCTTATATTCTGTGGGGCAAATCTCATCGCGGGGGATTTGCTTCATTTTCAGGTATTGTTTTTGGTTTTGTCTCTCGAAAGCTTTATGTTGCCTTGGAAATCACTCCAATATGTATGCAAATGTCAACATCCAGTGCCACAAATTTGATTTACTTCATTTCCCCATTGTTCTCCTATCCTTCTGTGGTCCTCAGGTGCAGGTTCAGTAGTTTAATGTAACACTGCTATGCATTACAGCACAATTTTACAGTGTGAGCATTACAAATAATGTTAGGAATGAACATTAATAAAGCAAGATGCAAGGAAATGGAGGCTCGGATTTAATTCCCATATAGTACGATATGATGAGTTCCCGCACTGATGTGAGACAAACAAAGAATGGCCAGCATATATTTTCTGAGCAGAATTTAATGGGGATTAATGATTGGCCTCAATTTATAGGGAACGTATAGAGTTATCAACTCTTTTTTATTTGTCTTTGAGCTACTTATGTGATCTTAGTCCATCCTTGTAGAGTCTTAGGCCGAGCCAGCATTACATCAGAGATATAGTTTTAGTTGCAGGTACAGTAAACCCAGAAAGAGGCAAAGAAGAGCGTTCTTTTAAGCGTGAAAGGTGTGTTTTTTCAGGCAGAGTCTGGAGTCATTATATTGTTGTCGGAGTATCAGCTGGAGTGGAATTAACACATTTCCAAAAGGTTGCAGCAACAGTACAAGAATGTTAGCTTGACATAATCAATCAAAGCAAAACAGGCAGGTATAATCAGAGGTCAACCCGATTTCATAGCTCCGCCCACAATAACGGTATCATTACACAGAGAGGGTTTATTGGGAAGGGGTTAGAACCTATAACCCTAAACAGAGGGTTCAATGAGAAGGGGTTAGAACCTATAACCCTAAACAGAGGGTTCAATGAGAAGGGGTTAGAACCTATAACCCTAAACAGAGAGTTCAATGAGAAGGGGTTAGAACCTATAACCCTAAACAGAGGGTTCAATGAGAAGGAGTTAGAACCTATAACCCTAAACAGAGGGTTCAATGAGAAGGGGTTAGAACATATAATCCTAAACAGAGAGGGTTCAATGAGAAGAGGTTAGAACCTATAACCCTAAACAGAGGGTTCAATGAGAAGGAGTTAGAACCTATAACCCTAAACAGAGAGGGTTCAATGAGAAGGAGTTAGAACCTATAACCCTAAACAGAGGGTTCAATGAGAAGGAGTTAGAACCTATAACCCTAAACAGAGGGTTCAATGAGAAGGGGTTAGAACCCCTAACCCTAATCAGAGAGGGTTCAATGAGAAGGGGTTAGAACCCCTAACCCTAATCAGAGAGGGTTCAATGAGAAGGAGTTAGAACCTATAACCCTAAACAGAGGGTTCAATGAGAAGGGGTTAGAACCCCTAACCCTAAACAGAGAGGGTTCAATGAGAAGGGGTTAGAACCCCTAACCCTAAACAGAGGGTTCAATGAGAAGGAGTTAGAACCCCTAACCCTAAACAGAGGGTTCAATGAGAAGGGGTTAGAACCCCTAACCCTAAACAGAGAGGGTTCAATGAGAAGGGGTTAGAACCCCTAACCTTAAACAGAGGGTTCAATGAGAAGGAGTTAGAACCCCTAACCCTAAACAGAGGGTTCAATGAGAAGGGGTTAGAACCCCTAACCCTAAACAGAGAGGGTTCAATGAGAAGGGGTTAGAACCCCTACCCCTAAACAGAGGGTTCAATGAGAAGGGGTTAGAACCTATAACCCTAAACAGAGAGGGTTCAATGAGAAGGGGTTAAAGTATTAATGGATTTTGTAACTTCTATTATTAGTCTTCGCCTTTCTTCCATTTAGGGGACTGCACTAAGTGTTGAAACTAGAGTTCCCATAATTTGGGGCTTTGGGAGATGTAAAGTAGGAAGTACAATGTTGCGATGGAGTCACTTGATTATGTCGGGGACCGTGACTTAAACCCTTTTTCAGGCTCCGTTTGTTCAGATTTTTTGGCAAATTGGCACCATTGCAATGTGCACACGTCACTGAAAATGCGATGATTCATGGACATCTATTCACAACGGACACTGGACCTTGGGAAGTGTAAATTACACTGTGTGTTTATGACTCGGAGGAGGTGGAGGATTTTGACATATCTATTAAAAAAGCCATAATTGCCTCCATGAGCTGTGTTGAAAAGTGGGCCAAATCGTCCGGCTAAAGTATAGTAACTCACTCCCCATTGTTGAAGAACACCAGCACACACCCGTCCCTTTCATCGTACTCGGTAGCGTTGCCTCATTTCTCTTATTGCCCCCCGTGGGGAACGAGCCCCCCCCCCCCCCCACCAGTTGGAGAACCTCTGGTGTAAAATATTTGATGCTCAGCGAATAACTGCATTTTCTGTGAGTTATGATATAAAGTTAGAATCGACTACGAGCTGGAGAAGAGGAAACTCTCATACAAACAAAATAACAAGGCTGTGAAAGAAGCAAACACTAGGTAAATTACTCAATACTTCTTTGAACTGTCAGCGAAAGCAGCCAGAGTTGGGGAACAATCGGCGTTGCAGTGGGGACATAATCCAGCTCTGGGTGTGTGAGGCAGAGACGCTGCTTGTTTACTTTGCATTGGCAGCCATCACATCCCATAACATCGCCGTCAACACTGCCTCCATCTCTTTTTGTTTCTCTATGTCTGCTATTCCAATCCCCAATTATATATATATATATATATATATATATATATATATAATTGGGTATTGGACGATTGGATTGGAAGATTGGATATATATATATATATATATATATATATACACATATATATGTATGTATGTATATATATATATATACATATACATGCGTAAATATACATATATATATATGTGTGTATGTATATATATACATACATATATATATATATAATTGGGGATTGGGAAGATATGGTTGGATTGGAAGATTGGATGTGTATATATACACACATGTATATATATACATATATATACATATATATATATATATATATATATATATATATATATATATATATAACATTTGGTCTCAGAACTACATCAATACTCAATACTCCATTGGTTACTAAAAAATAATCTTGTATTGGTCAAGTATAAATGTTTTTATGTACAAACAAACTGAAGTAAGTGTGCAGTATTTCCTCACACAGTCCAACTAAATAACAGATACATAACATCCATAACAGGAAGCCAACAGGTGGCTGAAGAAAAGATGTTAAAAAAAAGATGATACATTTGTTTTGGTAAATCGATTCAAATGAAAGAAATCGGCACAACATGTTGTTCTGAAGTCAAATCCATAGCTGCGTCGTTACATTTGTTTTCCAGTAATGACAGACGGAGAAAGGCAAAGAGGAAGGTGGAAAAGAAGGCTTTTCCCTGTCCGGCAGTTTTTGCATGGACAGCAAAGCTAATGCGCCGCCATCTTTTTTCTTTTTTAGAGAGGAATGATCAGCGCTGCTCCACATTTGCATATAAACGAGAAACGGTTAACTGTCAGCGAGAGTGAATGATTTGGAGACAGAGAAATATGAAGTGGCACAGCACAGACCGAAGAGATTACAACCCCAAAAAAAGTCCCAGATCAAGTTACTTAGAGGAGTACAAAAGGCCCGGAGAGAACATTAATATACACATTCATGCTTCAGTAAGACACATCATGTCGAATACATTCATACATCCTTTAAATTCACATACATATTGCAAAGATAACCTTTCAGGTGTATTGTAGATTGTGACTCATAAATTATAGATCATTTGCGATTTTTCCATCTTTTTCTTTCAACGTTCATGCAGAAAAGCTCTGATATATTATTGTTAATTCAGCGTCAGTTCCTGTTTCACCAGATCTAGACCAGCAGACCAGAACAAAGCCAGGCTGCATTAACTGGGTCTGTTCGGGTCTCGTGGATCCCAGACAACAAAAGATGGATAACGCGGCAACTTAGTTCTCTTATCATGTTGTAATCTTGCAGCAAATGTCATTTAAACTGAGTCTGTAACTGAGTTTACGTAATTACATTGTTTGTTTTGCTGAACTCACTACAATGTGCATATAAACCAGTGGATGAAAACACTCAAAATGCATGCAAAATAGTTTATAGTTCATGTTAGACGCTCTACACACTCGGCACTATTTTAAGTCTCCACCTGGAACAAAAGTCACGGGCAGAGACTCACAGTTGAACCGGTGGCTAAAAAAAGAAAAACAGCCCGTTGATTCACTTTTATTAACTCATCCGGAGACGAAAGTAGAGCGAGACCAACAGAGAGAGAGGGAATGAGCCGGTAACTATAATGTAATTGTTAAAGGCACGTTGAGCTTATTTGAAGATTCATTGTACACGCACTGCTCTGTATATCAAATTGTCACACGTTATATCTCAGTACATACGTCCGTAAAGTGGATCAGGAGAATAAAAATGTAATTTGCCTCCAGATTACGGGCGGTGTTCTCCATCTTATTCCAGGGTTTACGACGCACCGTGAACCGTTTACTATGGATTCTGCACAATTACCTCCCAGGGGTCAGCCACAGTGCCCCGAGCTGTTGTAGCCCTGAAAAAAAAAAAAAAAAAACATAAAGATCTCTGGTGTAGCAAACCAAAAGGGATTTATTTATTTTTTCTTTCTAGAAATAGAGGTTAGAAAAGCACCAAATTGTGGAGGAAAAAAAAAAGAAGAAGAAGAAGATTCCCGAGCTGGAGAGCCGGCTGCATAGGGAGATAGAGATCGAGTGGGTGAGGAGGGGGAGAAAGACAACGAGAGAGAGACATAAAGTTATTAAAGAGTCCTTATCTGCATATAGATCATTGCATGTCTTCCTGGGCTGAGAGGACCCCCCCCCCCCCCCCCCCCCCCCCCCCCCCCCGCCGCCCACCCAACATCTGATAATCACACTTCATTAGGAGAGCAGGTAGTGATTAGAGAAGAGAGGCCGGCGTGAGAGAGAGTGAGAGGCATGTGAGAAGGAACGCCGGGGCGCACTTGAGTGATATATACCGTTTGTGAAAAGGATAATGGGGTTTTGATTATAGGGGAAGAAGAAGAAGAAGAAAAGCAGGAGTTGACTGAGATGAAACGGTGCCGCTCTGTCATTGTGTACGTTTTACGGGGGGTCGGGTCGCTTGTTCTGTATTTCCGCGTGAAATTCATCGCAGCTCAGCGGTCCATATTTATGTGCTTGGTTTTAATGTCACAGATCTGTCTCGACGCTGAATGTAATAAGGTTTCTGTGACACACACACACACGCGCTCGCACACACACGCGTGGGAAAGGAGCGCTGCGCGGCTTATCGTGCTGCAGTAAGATCCATCCGGCCAGAGGCCAATTTCCCAGAGTGTGACAGGCGGCCGCGTGGGGACGTGTCCGCGTGGAAACGTCCCGTGCACCGCGGGCTCGTCCGAGAGTGGCCGTACAGAACCACTAAAGGTGTGTTGTCCCGGAGGTGCAGGGAGAGCTCCTCGCGTGTAGACGCGTGTGTGTGCGTGTGTGTGTGTGTGTGTGTGTGTGTGTGTGTGTGTGTGTGTGTGTGCTGTCAGCAGAGGGAGAGAGTGAGAGAGGTGAGGACTGCAGTATTCCTCCAGCGGAAAGCATTGATTTTCCTGCCCAGCGTGGGGATGTGGAGAAATGTCAGCCTCTAATTGAGTTGATAAAACCGTTTTGAGTTTTCAGACATAAATATGGTTTTCCTCCCCCCACAAAAAGGCCACCGCAATAAACAACTCCCATTTAGGGGTGTGTGTGTGTGTGTGCGTGTGCGTGTGTGTGTGTGTGTGAGGAATGAAAAGGTCTCCTCCCGGGGTGCGTTCACGTGCGCATGCCCCGGTGCAGGAAACCCGACAGGCGGCTGGATAAAGTGTTTCGTTCACTTCTTTCATTGTGACTCGGGATACAAGCTCGTTAGAATAAACCCTTTTTTTGTTGTGGAGGGGAGGTGCAGAAATGGAGAGAGTGTGTGTGAGAGAGAGAGAGAGAGAGAGAGAGAGAGAGAGAGAGAGAGAGAGAGAGAGAGAGAGAGAGAGAGAGAGAGAGAGAGAGAGAGAGAGAGAGAGAGATAGAGAGAGAGAGAGAGAGGGAGGTCATATCCATTAGAGGCGGAGAGGCTGAATAAAGAAGAGGCCGAGCGAAGCCTCCGCCGTCCCTGCTGATTAGCAGATTGATATGCAGAGAGAGCCGAGGACTCACCTGCTGCCTCCGATGGAGACTCACCCACTGATGTCGGGTTTCTGATGATTATCTCATGTTTAATGTGTCCTTATCCGGCAGGAGCAAAAACACTAAACTATTGACATTAATCAAATGGTTAATATCAATACGATTGTTAACTTTCAGGATCTGGGACCAATAGCAAAAAAAACCGATATATAAAAAGCCTCACAATTGGTGATGGCGATACACGTTAGCGCAGAAAACTGCTCTTTAAAAAGTACAAGAGGGTTTTATTTACTTCGAACCGTACTGATGAAGTCAATATTATTTATTGACCAACAACAACAAACTGCTGTAGAGTTACACGCGTCCTACCGAAAGATCAACAAACAAACCGTGGGTGAAAGGGGGGGCAGCGAGAGAGAGAGAGAGAGAGAGAGAGAGAGAGAGAGAGAGAGAGAGAGAGAGGTACATACGCTTACCACGTGTAGATGAACATGAGCACACACGAGCCTCTATTTTTGTGTAGGAGTAGGTGTGCGTGTGTGTGTGCGTGTGCGTGTGTGTGTGTGGGTTCGTTTAAACAACAAGGAGAAAGAAGAAAACACTCAAAACAAGGCAAATCCTCACAATTCATCACACGGAAACTAATAAAGTACAGTTTGATCAACTTTAAACACGGGTAGAGCCGCATGGAACCGGCCTCATTGAAACAACACAATCGGCGCAGCAACAACACAAACGTTTTACACGGCACTAACAGACCAAAAGAACCGGGGTTAACCAACGACCTATGACCTATGTTGACCTTTCGGAGGCTTCCCAGACAAAAGCCTCTGACTTGAGATTGCTTCGTCGCTGATTGGGTGTTTCTTCTAAATGTTCCATCTTTAATTCTGATTGTTAAATCTTCCGTTCACACAGATGAGATTTTGAGCAGGCGGTTAAAATGCCATGTGCACCCCCCCCCCCCCCCCCCCCGCCCCCCATTCCTTTGTTTCAACCGCATGCTGAAGTCCCATCGGATGCTTAAATCCTCAAAGTAGACATGAAAGTGACTCATGCTTGTTTTTTGTTTTTTTATCTGCAGATTTTCCTCCTTGTTTTTGTGTGATATTTAATTTAACAATTTAGCCATGAAACTAAATTGCCAAAAACACGTATTATATGGAGGCCATCGGTGAGGTTGCCTAATCAAGTTTAAAGTTGTGAGGAGTGCATGTGAAGACACATGAGAGCGCCTCTATAGGGGCCCTGCTCTCATCATTAGGAATGATAATTAGACAGGGTGTCCTACACACACACACACACACACGCACTCTCTTTCCGTTTTGCTCACATTCATATGGAAGCGCACACACATTTGCGGCTTAGCCTCCTGGTAATTAACAGACATAATTAGGCAGACAACCGTTCATATAGGGAATGCACGCTTATGCAAACACACACACACGCACACAGACACACACAGACACACATTACTTCCCTGGTAATTAAGAGTATTAATTACAAGCATAGCTGTTCCTGTGAGGCTTTCTATCACTCACAGACTGGCACGCAGCATGGTTCTTATTACTTTATCTCACCACAGCATCACCACTTCTCTCTCTCTCCGAGTCTCTATGGTTACACATGCACAGATGTGTACCCGGTAATATACACCTTCTGGATAAACAAATGGTAGCTAATTAGTCAGAGACTGATCGCTGGCCATAGGTTAACCTCTGGTCCTCTTGGCCCCTCCCCCCTCAAGTCATTGACACAAATCAAAGACACTGGCACAGCCCCTGACCAGGCACCCTGGTCTGTTCTAGTTCTAGCCAGCAGATCTCTCTTAATTCCCAAGCTACCAGAGGTCAACCTTGGCCAGAGGTCAACCTTGGCCAGAGGTCAACCTATGGCCAGAGGTCGACCTATGGCCAGAGGTCAACCTATGGCCAGCGATCAGTCTCTAAATAAGTATCTACCATGTGTGTATCCAGAAGATGTAACTTAACATGTACATGAGGAGAGGAGGCGTTGCGCAGTAATATTTCAATCCTCCAAAAGCAAAATATGTTGAATTCCATGCGGTGCACCATGAAAAACTGCATACTTGCATACTGTTATAGAGCCTAGTGTCTCATCACTAATAAAGCCATTAAATTTAGTGTTTTTCTAATAAATAATAAAACTTGTGGGTGGTTTATAACCTGATAATCCTCCTCCCACTCACATATTACTTGTAAAGTAACAGAAAGATGCATAATATCTCTATTTTCTTTTTGCTGTAGATTTCACATTTCCACGTCCTGTAATCACACTGCCACCCATTGTGCATATATATGCGCTCATGCATATTTTATGATTTCTTAAGCATTGCAGCCTGGCAATGTGTTGACGTGTGCCTCCCTCGCTCCATTTCTGGTTTCTCCGCAGTGGACGGCTGCACCGATTGGTCCGTGGACTACCTGAAGTACCGGGTGCTGCAGGGCGAGCCGGTGCGGCTGAAGTGCGCCCTGTTCTACGGTTACATCCGGGCCAACTACAGCCAGGCGCAGAGCGTGGGCCTCAGCCTCATGTGGTACCGCAGCTCGGGCCTGGGCCACAGCGACTTCGAGGAGCCCATCTCTTTCGACGGCGTGCGCATGAGCAAGGAGGAGGACGCCATCTGGTTCAGACCGGCCGACCTCCAGGACGTGGGCCTCTACTCCTGCGTGTTACGGTAGGACGGATGGAGGGGAAAAGAGACGGGGACGACGCATCTAAATGTCTAGTTAAAGTTAACGTTTTGCTTTTTTTAAGTTTTGGAAACAGATGCTTATTTGCTTGTCTCGCCGAGAGTTAGATGAGAAGAGTTATACCCCTCACATGACTAAGCCTACCAGCAAAAGTAAGATCTACCGGCTCTTTGTATCCGTACACAAACAGAAATGTAAATAAATACCCGAAAAGACAAGACACGTACTCTTGGGGGTCAATATTTAAGAAAAATAAGCACATTTCCCAAAATGTGGAGCTATTCCTTTTATATTTCTGCCAAAAAAAAACGGTGATTGTAATTGAGTGATTCCACATATTTATCTTACAGTGACGGCGGAAGCCATGTGAAGTGGTTCGGGGAGAGATGTTAAAGACAAAGAGATGCAAACACCCACACACACTCAGTCTTTAGTGGGCCATTACAGGGAGACTCTTCCTAATACAAGATGCATAATTATGTGGCAGTAACTTATTAACCTTTTACACTGGAGAACATCCCTCCAATAAACGGCTCATTGCGGCGCCTCGAGTATTTTTAATAAACCCAGTGAAAGGGGCCTCTTAAAGACCCAGAAAGGCTCGAAGGATCCATGGAGTGTGACCCACTGCAATTTATTACTGCACGCTGTCGGACCAATCTGGCACAAACAGTGTTGTTTCACTGTAAATTAATATCGTATCGACAATTCCTTCTAACAAGGCTCGGGTTAGTTCAAATGTCGTTTTTTTTTAAAATTCAGAGCACCACGGTTGCAGGTCTCGTGTTTCCGTTGCTCGTGTTGAGCTGGGGGGGGCGGGGGGATTTCAAACTTCTTAGATACCCTAATCAGAAGACTGCGAGAGATTTTGCCTGCGAGCTGAAATCAATTTTCTATTCTTTTTTTGTTTGTTTTGGGAGTAAGCTTTTGAGTCACACGACATAGCATATGTGACCTAAACACTCTGCCCGGAAACTCCCTCCAGGCAAAGAGAAATAGGCCTTTTTGTCTCTTTTATTCGGAGTTCATACGGTACGCAGTAGACCTTGATATGACACCCGGACATTTTAACGACCCTCAATGACATTTCCTAGCGATGGGCGAATATTACGCAACCGTTTGATAATATGAATCATCAAACCAAAAAATGTACGGTAAGCTTTGTAAATGGAGGCTTCATGCATCCTGCTTTATTGCATTTACCCGAAAATGCATTATGCACCCAATAAGATGAAAGCACTATTTGTATGTTTTAAAAAAAAACAACGTTAATGAGCTTCTCGGTTTTTAAAATGCGTTATCAATGCATGCAATTTAAAAAGCACATCACATACCGAGATGAGCATGCAGAGTTTCCGTCATATTAGTATGCTCGAGTCATTTCAATGTAAATTAGTCCTGAGACCTAATTCAATGACCTCCCCTTCTTATGTGTAGCATTTCAAAACAGCCTCTGTGGTAAACACAAGCTTATGATACTTACATGTGACGTTCACCAAGATAATATTCACGCATTAATTACGCTTCTTTGATTTTTAAAGCGTGTGAATGCAGTCGCCAGACGCTACTGTGAGTCTTTTAAATGAACTACACCGCGGACCCTACATAACTATGTGAAGGTTTTGTGGTCTCGTTAAGCCACTTGTTAGCAAACACCTTTTTTAAGACATGTAACTGCTTCAAAGTGTACCAGAGGGGCTCGTACTGACATATTTGAGCATAAGACATCAGAATCCATGAAGCTTGTCCACCGCGATACTCTGTGGGTCCACAGCAATGAAAACAAAAAGCAGCTTGACCTTTTGAACAGATGTTCGCGCTCTGTCGAGTGAGGCCAATGGGGAGGTGTCCTTAAACCTGCAGTCTCTCTGTTGACCAGCAGGGGGAGAAGTCTGTGAGAAAAGGACCCTGTTTCTCGCGTGAGTTAATACACTGTAAACACAAGTTTATTGTCTCGATCTCTAGTTTCAAGTCTTCAATAAAGTATGATGTTGATTTAGTAAATTATGGTAAAACAGACCATAAAGTGGAGTATATTTTAGGGCGAGCTTACAATCAATGTATACGGCATCTATACGTCACTCCAAATATGGTAATTTGTGGGTGACATCACGATGACGACGCCCACTTCTTGTGTCGCCTATGGTTCATACTGGTGAATCGCATGTCGTAGACTCAGCAGAGTTCCCTTTTCATGGTTTTCCCCGCCCCCCCCCCCCCCCCCCCCCCCCCCCCCCTAAAGGTCAGCCCCGCCCCCCTTTTTCATAACTCACGAGTCGTTTGGTCGTTGACTCTTGTGGGAGGTGTCGTCGTTCTCGGCAGAGAGTTCCAATGGGTGTGGGTTACGCCCACCCGCCATACTTAAGCCACACCCTCTCCAACACATGCTTACTGGATATGTGATCCATATTTTAAGCACAGTTAATGCGATCGGTCAGATCGAGATGCTGGAGAAGCATACTATGCACACCAATGTGCGCCAAGGATTTTATTGTGTCACAATTTAATCTCGATGTAAAGCCCCTCAAATTCTTAGCACTTCCACAGTCACGTTTTCACTTCTAAACTCGTGCGCTTGAGTGCGAAAGCAACAAAAAGATGCGTCGCGGCCCTCTCACCGTCCGAACGCACCCCGTAACCCCGCACCTCTCTCTCTCCGGCGCGTCGTGTACTCGTCTATAAATGTTTGACTTTTTTCACCGAAAAAAAGCCCTCCGGATGTTTTTTCACCCAAGACACGGATATGGAGGCGCGCTCGTCGGGGTGCTGCGTGAAGTGTGCGTGTGCATGTTCGCGAGTGGTTATCTTTGTCCTTCTCTGTCTGGAAATGTAAGCCTAAAGGTCGCGTGAAGGTGACTTCATTTACATGTAGCAATCTCCATGTGCTCCCTCTCGTTCGCCCCGTTGCTCTTTCTCTCTTCCCTCTGCTTGTCGTCTCACTTAAGGCCCGTAACACCGGTTCACGTCATCCATAGGTCTTCCTCTCTCTCTCTCTCTCTCTCTCTCTCTCTCTCTCTCTCTCTCTCCGCCGCCACAGAACCCACCTACATTCCACCTGACGAATTGTTTCATAACGCTTCTCGTAACGAGTGTGTGTGTGTGTGTGTGTGTGTGTGTGTGTGTGTGTGTGTCCTGGAGAAGGTGGAGAGAGAGAAACCCGCGTGCATTTCCGTCCCGCGATTGCTAGTTTTTTTTAATAATAATGCGTGGAGAATTACAGCCAACGTGAGCCGCGGACTTAATATCCAAAGCGGCTGCGCTCAAATAGAATGTGACAAGACGTGAAAGACCGCCACGGGAACTGTGCATCGACCCCCCCTGCCCCGGCTGTCCATCAATCAGGCGGCCAACCCCCTGACACCTTCCACACACACACACACACACACACACAATGCCTACAGGGTGCCCGCTGTGAATATTTCACATGTAAAAGATGTCTCCTTTTTGGGCCCCCCCGGGGACTTTAATGGCTCAGGTTGCACGACTGTGAGAGGTCATCTCTGATCGTCCTCCCCGTTATATCAACAAGCGCAGTGGGGAAGCGGGGGTGGACTTTGTAGGTGTGTTAATTTGCCCACCCGTGCACCACATGTGTGTGTGTGTGTGTTTGCGTGGTGGAATTTGTTCAGTGGACACATATATAAGTGTTCTCTGTAAGCCCACTGCGCCGCCTCTTCCCACTCTATTCCCTCCGGTGGGGAGGCATCGAGTCGATAACGCCAGATACCAGCACCAAGAGGGCTTTGCTCTGTTGCAATTTCTTGCGTCTTACTTTTTGCCTCTTACTGCATTTTCCAGATGGCCTTTTAGTCGTCTTCTGTGTTGTAGAAGTATACAGTATCTTGGTAGCTATATTCTCCTTCTGCTCCCTCTCATCTCTATCTCGACCCGGTCTTCCAGGACTGCACATCGCCACGTTTTGTCTTGAAAGTGCGTGTGTGTGTGTGTGTGTTTGTGTGTTTTATGGTCCCAGGGGGTCAGAGGTGTTTATACGAGAGATGTGACTCCCTTATTGCTTCCATAACCTGAGTATATCATATGAAACTCCTGTCATTTACA
The DNA here is from genome assembly GCF_009769545.1 of Cyclopterus lumpus. Taxonomy (NCBI): domain Eukaryota; kingdom Metazoa; phylum Chordata; class Actinopteri; order Perciformes; family Cyclopteridae; genus Cyclopterus; species Cyclopterus lumpus. The sequence continues at coordinate 7,170,743 of NC_046986.1, forward strand.
GTGAATGGGAGCATCTGGCGAGCCGTAAATGTAAATGTAATGAAATGAAATGGAAGCCCGCCGCATGGCCAAGTGTGTGAGGCGGCAGATTCACATATTTTTTCCGACCGGCCGGTTCAGATCACAGCCGGAGGATAGAAACACAGACGGAGACGCCTCATTAAAGCGTGCAGACTATTTGTAGTCTGGGCCTGTTTTCATGGTGTGGACCGTTTTGCGGCAGTAGTTTGGAGGCGACCCCTTTTTCTGACAATTCCGCCCCTTTCCTTCCCCCTCATCCGATTCTAAAAAAAAACTCTGATAATTGCTGCAACGGCATTCTTCATGTCTTCGTAGCATGTTGTCCAGAGTCCATCCAGAACTCTGCCCACTCACTCCCACTCCCGTGACCACGTTACCCCGGGTCCTGAAGGATTCGATTGAAACTCCTCTTCGCTCACAAAGCCCTGCTAAGACCACCTGCCTCGCCCACCTCGTCCCTCCGTCACTCTGACGTCAACCTCGCGTCCCCACCGTGGAGCTTCTCCACAGCCCTGTTGATGTTGGAGATGTTCTACCAGTCTGTTGTGACCAGTGCTCTGAGATGTTTGGAGATGTTCTACCAGTCTGTTGTGACCAGTGCTCTGAGATGTTGGAGATGTTCTACCAGTCTGTTGTGACCAGTGCTCTGAGATGTTTGGAGATGTTCTACCAGTCTGTTGTGACCAGTGCTCTGAGATGTTGGAGATGTTCTACCAGTCTGTTGTGACCAGTGCTCTGAGATGTTGGAGATGTTCTACCAGTCTGTTGTGACCAGTGCTCTGAGATGTTTGGAGATGTTCTACCAGTCTGTTGTGACCAGTGCTCTGAGATGTTTGGAGATGTTCTACCAGTCTGTTGGACCAGTTCTCTGAGATGTTGGAGATGTTCTACCAGTCTGTTGTGACCAGTGTTTTGAGATGTTGGAGATGTTCTACCAGTCTGTTGTGACCAGTTCTCTGAGATGTTTGGAGATGTTCTACCAGTCTGTTGGACCAGTGCTCTGGACTAGAGTCTGCTGGGGGAGCAGCATTGGAGCCGGAGACACCAACAGACTCACTGCTATAAGACCTTATAATAAATCACCTCCTGGCCAGATCCTCCTCAAATTGAACAACATCAATAACCCTTCAAACCGCTTTAACTTGATATACTTTATACACACTTATATGCACTCATTTATTTCATGTTCTTTGTTATTATTTTATTTAATTTTCTTAAATTGAATATGTCCTGCTCTGCTATTTTATTGTATTGTATATATTATTATATTATTATATATTGTATTGTAATTTGCTGCTGCCACAAAAAAATGTCCGTTTCCAGAGAGAGAGAGAGAGAGGGAGAAAGAGGGAGAGAGAGAGAGAGAATGAGAGAGCATGAGAGGTGAAGTGCGTTGACGGTTGCTCCCTCCTCGCTCCTCGTGATGACCATGAGGCCTTTTCTTTGATTAGCGTCCCCACGTCCCAGCTGACTCCCCCCATAAATCCAATAGTGGTCTTGAGTGTGAGTCATTGACGCTGCTGAACACCTTGTTATTGCTAACCAGACAAACACAGGGGAGGAGGAGGAGGAGGAGGATCAAAATAACTTAAGGGGTATCCAAGGGAGGAAATGTGAAACTCTACCCGTTTGAGTGTTTGTAGTAGTGCCGATGCCCGTCTTATTGTACACCCGTTAATGTAACAGTATACGTGCGCATCGGACAAGTACACGTGAATCTTAACCTCCTTTTTTTTAATCGTTGTTGCCCCACAGGAACTCCACGTACTGCATGAAGGTGTCCATGTCTCTGACTGTGGCGGAGAACGACACAAACCTGTGCTACAACTCCAACATGAGACGAGCCGAGAAGGCTGAGCTCAGCAAGACCAAAGACATCCTCTGTCCCGACATCGAGGACTACGTGGAGCCTGGCAAAGAGCCGGACATCACCTGGTTCAAGGTGGGCTCAGAGTCTGTGGTTCTACTGGTTCTACTGGTTCTACTTTTTTTACGTGTGTCTCTGGAATACTTATTATTTGTTGTGTGCCGGGGAAAAAGTAATACGGCAATCATCTGTCTTTGTGATCATACGAGCCGAGAAATATTCTCCGCCGGTTCGCCGGTTTAGTTTTCATCTAATTTCTTGTCTGTTTATGTTGAAGAAAGAAAAAAAAAATAAAGCCTCGTTGGAAAACGTGATTACGTACGGATGCAAACGTCGTCGTCGTCGTCGTCGGAGAACCACGGAGACGGCTTTCCTGACGAACGCGAAAAAAAAGCTCTCTCACGAGGAGAACATGGTGCGATGTCTCTCGGGAAACGACGGCTCCTCGCCCGTGATCTTTATTCACCCCGACTCTCACCTGGGTCATGGCGAGGCCTGCGGTCACCACGGTGCATCCCGGTGAAGGGCTTCAAGCCAGACTAATCACAGGCAGATCCGCAGTAGATTAGCCAGGCCCGGTGCACGACCTCTAGGTCCCCCCCCTGCCCCCCCTGATCCCCCGAATTCAATTACGGCCCGGGTAATGACTGGGAGTGCTGGAACCCAGAGTTATTTGGACCACTGCAGAGCCGCGGTGATTGAATTCGAAGGTTGCCGGGAGCAATGGTTGGGAATAGAATCGGCCGAGCCATCGATGTCCCCGCCAGAGCACCGAGGGGGGGCTGCAAGAGAAAGGGCCGTTTCACACTCGCCGGTGCCTGCACACACACACACACACATGTAATCACACGCGCCAGGGCACAAACACACTTATTTCGCCCCACGTGGAAGAACATATTCTCTGTCCTCTGTGGCTCGACCACGGTACATTTAGTCGGATAAAGAGGGGAACCGGCTGAGCTTCACTCGTTTCACTGTACAGAGTTTTTACGCACTCCGTCCAACCGAACGCTCGGTGACGTTCAGAAGCTTTTGTGTCCCGCTCAGACCTGTTGAAATGGATTTAATTCATCGCGAAGCGGAGGGGAAGGTCTTGAATTTCATAACGGGATATTTTAATTCCCCGGCATGCGTGCGGCGCACACACTCCCTTCCCATCTGTCTGCTGCCATGTCACTTTGTGTTCCACTTCTCCGATGATTCATCAAAAGTATAGGCTTCATTTTGACCCCCATTCCCCCCCGCCTGTCCACATTTTTCTAACGTGTGCAGGAGTGCCGTCCGAAGCAGTGGCGCGCCAGCATCATCCAGAAGAGAGACATCCTGTCCATCCAGGAGGTGAAGGAAGACGACATTGGGAATTACACCTGTGAAGTCCAGTTTGGGGGCTTCGTGGTGAGGAGGACGACTGAGCTCACCGTCACCGGTACGTCGGCTATTTGACAAACTCTACTGTTAACGTTGGAACAATCAATACAGTAGCAGTCACAGGTGCTTAACAAGAAGGAATGGATGGTAACAAACAAACACACACACACACACACACACACACCACTGAGAAGTGCAGTGATGTCCTGCTGCTGCGTTAATTGATGGGGAGGTTGAATGCTGTGGCCTGGCCTCTATCCCTTCTTCTAACTCAGCACTTCCCATGCCGGCCGAGCGGTGTTTGAAATATTTAAGGCTATAGGCTAAACCCCTTCACACAGACCGCTAAAGAGCCAAGACCAAGGTCAGTAGATTTACAGCTCTCTCTTTCTCCTCCCTCTCTCTCTCTCTCTCTCTCGCTCTTCGCCTTGCACAGCTGCGAGGTGAGCGCATGACAAATACAAGCATTCATTCCTCCTCTCTCAGTGGGGAGTGGGGGGGGGGGGGGGGGGGGGGGGGGGGGGGGGGGGGGGTGCTCTGAGCACTGCCAGGTCAACCGCTCTGATTAGGGTTGATGAAAAGGTCAAACACGGTTTGTTTGAGTTTTTCTTTTCTCATTTTTCCGAGCTCGCCCCGCCCGTTGCATATCTGCGCGTATACGTTTGTTTTAATGCTATTTTATTGTGTGCCCGGTAGCATCACAGCATCCACATTAAAGACGAACATCGCTGCCGCAGCTCGGTGACGCGAATCGAATGAGCTTTGCCTGACCTCCAATTTGCCTCAATTACATGGAAATCAACAATATGAGAAATAAGCGTATAATAGTCATTATTTACATAAACACTCATACGTTCCAGCTTGTTGCTGCTCAGGATGTCGTGTGTTGCGATGCATATAGTTATAATTAACGGATTAACGGTGGAAATCTCAAAAATCCTCAGTTATCGTTGGGTGAGTGTGTGTTATGTTCCTGCTTTTATATCGAAACCAAAAGAATTTCGCCCGAGCTGCTAAGATGTTTGTGGATTTTGTGTGTGTGTGTGTGTGTGTGTGTGTGTGTGTGTGTGATGTTAGTGCACACAGAAGTGGTGTTAGCATTTGATGAGTATCTCGTGGTGTGTATTTGTGCGGCTGCCCATCGCTCTTGTTGGATTCGAGGGCGATAGCAGCGTTAGATACACGTGTCGTTTGCTATCTAGCTAACGGGAAGATACACCACCGCGTCGTCAGCATTGGTGTTCACTATTGGTTGAGACTAAAGCGTGATCCCGCAGGTGCGGCGTCCTCATTGGCCGGTCTCGTGATTGATGGGCCAGTATATATCCCCCCGCACCCCACCATGTGGGTAAAATGCTGGCCCATCAATAAAAATGAGGCCGATACGAGGAGGAAGATGCACTAGATTATATTTGATCACCATTACCATCCCAGTGGAGCTCAGTGGGTCCACCTTTCCCTGCAAAGCGCCTCAATTAGAAATTCCTCAGGACATGCATGGCCAACATGAGGTGAGGCAAGTGTATTAATATAGTTAATTTCATACATGGAGGCAGCTCAAGGTGCTTTACATGAAGACGTTTTAAAGAAAGACAGGTGAGAGAGGTATCAGTGCATTAAACTAATTTTACAAGACACATTTTTAGAATAGAGAAGAGTATAAAATATGAAAATACAACAATTTTAATTAAATAACACATCCAATCACATATTTGCTTGCGTACGACATATTCTGTCCAAAACTCCTAAAAAGTATTCCTAGATCATTACGAATTAAAAATGTAATCAGGAACCCTCCAATCCAAGTATTACAATATTGAAGGAGCCTAACTCGATTACATATGTACATTATATATATTATATAGACCAAATGTGCAAATACAAACAGGAGAAAAGAAATGATTTGTTTTGTAAAGCCAACAAAAGAACATTTCAAGTTCATTTCAAGTCATCTGGCACGTTAGCGTTAGCGTTGCTAACGTTAACTTGGAACAGCAGAAGTTCCAATATCTAATAAATGTAATTAACTTACTTGCAATGTTCCCGGTTACTCCCGACCATGAATGTGAATGTGGAGAGTGTGTCGAAGCATCTTTCTTTGTGATAACTTATTGATTATACTTCTCTTATTGATACTTCTATATCTTCTTTATCGGCATTCTCAACCATTCTTTGTCATTACTAAATCCTTTATTAATTTCTTGTTTAGTTAGTTATTTATATATTATTTAGAATTATATTTCAAATATAAATATATAGTGTTTTTAGAGCATCAAAAAGTGACGTTGACACCAAAGTGTGTGTGTGTGTGTGTGTGCATGGCATGTTATCAGCCTTTATTTGAAGCAACATTTCTAAAATTGTAATCCCCATTTTTCTGAAATGTATTAGTAATCTGACTACGTCTTCTTTTTTCTTCTTCTTGTAACTGTAACTTCATTTTTATATCCTAATTAAAGCATCCCCGCGTGTCACGTTGCTCTCCAAGCCTGTCGATGACCTGAAGCACATGATATATATATATATATATATATATATATATATATATATATATATATATATATATATATATATGGTTTTAAATTGAGATCCGGATCAATAGTAATGTCAAGTTGTCTGGCTTACTTTAAAAGAAATACTACCATTAGGTTTCTACATAGTTTAACCAGTTAATTTGCCCAATTCATAAAAAAAAAAACATATTTCCCGCCCGACGTTGTGAGATATACATGCAGATACATATCTGGCATATTAACTTTGTTATTGTGAAATTGATTTACAGTATTTATTGTGTGCTATACAGTTGGTTTGTCTGTCCCATAATTCCAATGGTTGCTATATGCTATATGTACTTCATCCTCTTGTATTTGTTAGCCCGTCAGCGTGACCTCCATGTTCTATAATGACGGCTGGTCATAAAGATGTTATTGGGTTATAAATATACACAGTAATGATAAAGAGAGGGAGAGAAAGAGAGAGAAAAGAATGAAAGAACAACCGGTAGAGCGGAAGACATTTGACTTCCATGTATGAGCCCCGCATGTTGCCTGAAGGCAGTGGGAGGTGAATATCCAATAAACCTGGCTGAACAATGAGAGCCAGAACAATAGAAAATATGTAACTGGTAACAACGCGCTTGTGGGGTTAAGAGTGAGTCAGAGATAGAGAGAGAATAAGTAATTTGAATCTTGATTTTTCTCCCTTTCTCTCAACCTATTTTCCATTGTTCCGTATTCTCACTGTTCTTATTAAACCACCCCGTAGCTTCTTCAATGCCTTTGTGCCACGCGGGCGTGCACGTGTACTGTACGCCCGCATATGTAGCCACATAGAAACGCCCACACGTCTCAGGTATACCTTTTGTCGCACAATGAAACGGCAATAACGCTATGGAAATAGAAGAAGTGATTTTCAGTGACACCCGGGGGTGCGATGCTCCACAGCTTCAATGCTGCAGGTCGACGTTGGCGTTTTGTCTTCTCCATCAGCACATGAAATAATTGACCAAGAAAGCACATTTTCTTAAAAGAAGACAACGTTCCCATTGCGAATTGAGTCACACGTGTCGTGACCCCCGGATCAGATATTCGGTGTAGGGGGGGGGTTTACAGCATCGCGATCGCTGCCCATCTTAGTCGCCAATTCTGCACCATCGACTCTGCTGCTCCTGCCGTACAACAGATAATATGGCCGGCTCTACATTTTTCAAAGCATTCGCCTCATTACTATTTCAAGCTGGTAGAATTAGATAAACTCTCTATCGCTCTCTCTCTGACTGTGGGCTCATTCCCTTTAATAAACCTACACCATCTTCCCCCTGAAGTGGGCGTGAGATTATCCAACATTTTTATCACATCCTGTTAAGACCGCCGTGGCTTGGACGGCAAGCATTAAAGGCCAAACTACACCGCAGCTCCACCGGGGGTGCTAATGCTGTAGTTTATTTGATAGGTCAAGGGAATGGAGGAGGTCATTAAGTTTAACTGATCTCAAACACGACGCAATACACCGTGGCCTTTGCTTTGACCCTGCCTTGCTGCAAAGTGTGTGTGTGTGTGCGTGTGTGTGTGTGTGTGTGTGTGTGTGTGTGTGTGTGACGATGTGACGGCCTCTATTAGAAGCAAGAGAGGAGCTGCTATCTGAACTGAGGTCAGTCTTGTAATGGAGGTTAACTACGGGCATAAACACAGGCTCACCCACATCGTGGCCTGATCCAGGAGCCCCCATAATCAGACCCCCCCCCTTCCCCCCCCCCAGGTTAATTGAAATATAAAATAAACAGCGACCCCCCCCCCCCCCCCCATCCCCCACCTTTTATGTTCCCTTCCAATTCATGTCAGGGCGAATATGAACGCTCTTATCTCATTCTGAACATGAGCGACACAGGTACCGACTGGTGTGTGTGTGTGGAGAAAAAGCAAAACACCATTATCAACAGATGGAAAGATTTTGTTTGTCTCTTTCCTCTCCACAGACCTTCACCTCAACCCCCCCCCCCCCCCCCCCCCCCACATACACTTCTGTAAAGAGAGTGCATTTTTGTGTACTCTTATAATTGATTCATAGCTGCAGCACGTTCGCTGTTTCCCCCCCAGCTCCCATGTGGAATACAGAGCGCTGTCAGATTAGTCTCTTCTTATGTTTATCAACCACCCTCCCCCCCCCCCCCCCCCCCGTTCTATTATCTGAGACACAGGGAAGCGACGCCTCGACCGAAACGACCCGGCTATGATTAATTAATGATTAATTGATACGTGCGTGGACAGTGCGGGGGCCACTACGCGTGCTGCATGCCCGTGTGTGTGTGTGTGTGTGTGTGTTTGTGTGTGTGTCGTCTTCTCCAGGTTTATATATACACGCATACCCAACAGGGTGTCTGGTGCGATGCCTGTCTGTTTCTTTTTTTTTTTTTTGTGTTTTTTTTTAGGAGTACATCTGAATCATTTCTATTCAATTTTTATGGTTCTCCGAGGCCTCGTTCCAGCTCCGTGATGGTGACGCTACGAGAGTATAACGCCAGATAAAAGCCCCGTTTCGGCTGATGTATGCCGCTCCCTCTGCGTTCCGTCGGAAAAAAGCACAAAAAAAACATTACACAGAGAGAGCGTGAAAAAAAAAAGGTTGAATAGAACAAGGGATGGGGGGGAAAGCGACAAAGGTGAGAGAGGAGAGCAGATGGAAAGGATGGAAGAAAAAAAAAGACGGAGAGGTTTCCGCTCCCGTATCTCACTGTATCTGTATTCCTTGTTGAAAAACCGTGTGTCCGGGGCCTATAAACAGACTATTATCCGAGTGTTTATCACAGCGTCGCCTCTGTCGGACTTACTGTAATGGAGTCGTTTGGTTTGATCGATGCCTCGGGGGTGTAGGGGGGGGGGGGGGGGGTTCTATCTACCCTGCTCCCATTACACCTGCCTGCTTTCCCCCTCGCTGTAGAAATGTCCGTCTGCACAGTCTGCAGAGCGTCTGTGATTGAGGTTACGACCAATGCAAATGCACCATTTGGCACCGTGAATCGGAGGTTGCAGAGGGCAAGAGGGAATCTAGAGAGTCACACCCCGTCTCGTCTTGTATAGTATATCCGCGGCGCTGCTTGGGGAATGTGTGGAAGTAAAAATATGTGACTGTTTGTGAGTGTTTTTTTGGGGGTGTTTTTGTTCGTGGCGTTCGATCTTCAGCGTTGCAACCGTTACGTTTAAGATTCATCCGGCCAAGGTTCACAGTAACTTGATTGACCTTGCCTCTCTCCGGGCTACATCTCAACATTTGAGATAGGACAACGTGCTTGATGTGTGTGAGTGTGTATGTGCGTGTGCGTGTGCGTGTGCGTTTGTGTGTGTGTGTGTGTGTGTGTGTGTGAGATGAGGAGCTAAGGTGTGGGAAGGGTGATCCAGGACATGGTCTCATCGCAGTAAAAGGCTCCTTGCAGGTCTGGTGCTATAGGGTCACCTTCAGATACACTGAACACTTCACAACCATATAAAATGTCACTGCCTGCGCGCAAGCGTGTTTTTCTCCAAGATTTATTTATTTATTTTAGCGATAACTTGACTTTTTAAAAAAATTTTACCCCCGGCCAGCTGGCCGTAATCTCAGCACAGCGGATGTCGGCTCCGGTGGGGACAAGACGGAGGCAGGAGCAGTCGGGCAGAGACACGAGCATCCACACCTCCTCCTCCGTCTGTTCTCCTTCCCCATCCATCAGGCTGAAGGTGGAGAGATGGATTAGCGGCGATATTATCGCTGAGAGCAGGGGGGGGGGGGGGGTGAATGCACGGGGGCCACACTAAACACTCGGCCTCGGCTACATGTCCCCTGAGGGAGGAGATGATAAACAAAAATCACACCTGCGATATATAAGCGTTACTTCAGAAGTTTGACTTTTTTCGACTCCACCCACTCACAGCTATGCATCTGTGTATTCGCACGCGCACGCACATGTACATCCATTACACCCACGAAGGGCCGGCGCGCGCACACGCCGTGAAAGCACTTTTAGACGTGTGAGACGTGCAGCATATAACATGCAGCCTGTCTATTACAACAGAGCTGCTGTGCGTCCAAGGGTCATTTTAATGCCTCGACTGAGCAGCTGAGACGAGTCCTACCGGCGGAGCAGGATGGCTCATTTGTTTAAGGTCAACTATCACTATCAATTACTTGTCTCTCTCTCTCTCTCTCTCTCTAACCTCTCCACCCCCCCCCTCCCCACCCCCTCTTCTCTTGAGTGTTCTCCAACTCACTTCATCACTATTCACCAGCTGTCCCAGATTCTAAGAAGGCCAGGGTTCACATTGTTTTAATTCAATTAAAATTGACATCAATCCGAGTGTGACGAATGAAATTTACACCCCCCCCCCCCTCCATCTCCCCACACACAATTAATCTTGCCTGACCTACCCCCACGTACAACCCTTCAACCCCCCCCCCCCCCCCCCCCCCCCCCCCCCTCCGCCTCCCCAGTCTCTGGTTGTTATCATTATCTAAGCGTACAGGGCGTTCAGTGGCAATGCTCATCTTCTGATATCTTAAGCCAGGGAAATTCAGTCTCATCCTAAAAAAAAAAAAAAAACTGCTACTGTACAATATACAGTTGGGATGAGATGTGTAAGTACGTCATTACTTGACACGCGACTCGACATCAATCTCTGTACGACACAAAGCATCCTCCAGTCCCTTTATTGACGACATAATGTTCCTGAATTTCTGTTCACACATCAGCCTTCAAATCTACCATTTAGGAAATGTGATGCTTTGCCTCCTAACTTCAGCTTCATATTTAACATATCAGATTTGACAGGTGACAGGAATAAAAAGGGAAAATAGCACTTTGAATTCCATTTGTACGACAATTTAATTTGAACTTAAATGATGAAATATGTATTCTCGAGACCTGCATTAAAAATGTCCCCCTAATATTTCACAAATGAGTCTAATTATGTACTTATTAAAGCTTTTTCTGTGTATTTTACAAAAGACTTTCACAAAAGAAAAATTGCTATTTCGGTTGTTCTTGAACCAAAAACAAAATAATTGCGTCGAGAGCGAGGGAACGGATCATTTTGTACTCGTGGAACTCCAGAATGTGAAACTCTCTGCATCTTCCATGAGCATCAGAGCCTTTTGCAAATGTCTGCAACTCTCCGAGAATCCATCAGATATGACTCTTATTTTGAAGTTTTCCATATATTTCTGCTCTGCAGGTGTACGCCTGTGTCTCTCCTCCTGACGTGGACCATGTCAATGCAGCATGTTGCTCTCCATCCTCTGTCTCTGGTTAGGGCTGCTCTTATACAGTCTCATAAAAACACAGCTCCAGTTGCACTAATGGCCTCCTCAGCGTGCCGTTTAATATGAACTGCAAGCGGGGGGGGGGAGTTTTGTGGGTGAGCTTGTGGCTTACATTACACTGTAACACCTTGTACTTGCATTGGTGCTGCCTCCTCCTCCTCGTTTCTCTTTTTTCTATGTGTCGTAATGACGTTGCAATAGCGTGTTGGCCGTGTTATGGCCTTTTCTGATCTTCCTCAAATCCCTGTCTTCCTTGCCAGCGGTCCAGTGATAATTGGCCCTCTCCTCTCCTCTCTAACTTTGTGTCGGTGTAGTTGTAGAACAAAGTTTGCCCTGTAACAATCAGAAGAAGTACGGTATACTCATGACGGGGTAGAAAGGAAAAAAAAGGCTGAAGGTCAATTAGGGGGCCCTAAATAACCCTCTCATTATACAGTGTCCTGAAGGAAAAAAAGCACTGTAGAAAACCCTCTGTCCAATTAAAAGATAAGAAGGTGACCATTAACAACCACAGGGGACCGGGGGACGGGGAATAGAGAGAGATTGTCACACATTTGATTTTAGCCACAGAGCGACAGTGGACACTGTATTCGCAACGCATTTAAGAGTCCATGTTGATAAACCGTTAAAATGAAGTAATTTGTGAGCATATTTGGATACACCAGAGTGTGGAGAAGCCTGGATTCTGGTTGTTTTTGGAAAGGAGGTGAGGATTGTTTTTTCCAGTGCCTTTGCCTCTTACTGTCTCTGTTTCCCTGTGCACCCTGAACTCCCCTGGAGTTGTGCAGGCTTCATGAGGGTTGATGCAAACCCTCCTGCTAACATTAGCGCGTCCCTATGTGTGCGTGCATGAGCACTGCTGTAAATGCATGTCTGTGTGCACACGTTCATTTGTGTAATGCTTCCCCCACTCTCTTGAGGTATGCCGGTCTATGTCCTTCTCCCTCCCCCGGCTGTGTCTAAAATAAGGGCTTTTTCCGTTACTAAACACCTTAACTGTCATTAACATGTTTGTGTTTGCGCCACTTTCCCATGGTGCACAATGGAAATGATGTCTTTAGCCTTTCTCTCCTCCTCTGGCATCCCTGCAGTTAGAGAGGCTGTCCAGGAAGCATCTACACTTTGCTTTCAGTGTGCATGTGTGTGTGTGTGTGTGTGTGTGCGTCTGCTGTACGTGCATACCTGTGTGTGTGTGTGTGTGTGTGTGTGTGTGTGTGTGGGCTGTATGTACACATCCATGCCTGCCCAGTTTTGATAACAAAACATGAATGGCTCCACCTGTTCCTCCCTCAAGCCGGTTGCCACTGGAAACGAAAGTGTTCGTCTTTCCTGCTTCTCTCAGCCAAAGGAAAAATACGGATGAGATAACGTGAAAGCGTAATTCCTGCATCGCTCAACTTTCTCAATCTGTTTTCCCCGTGTTTGTTGTGTCAAAGCATTGACGCTGCAGACGGGCCGACCCCTCACGGTCTACGTCATCCACTAAAAGTGTTTGCCTCGGATTGTGATTAGAAGTGTCTGACGGCATCGTGGGATGGACTGGTTTGAGTACCAGTGTGGCGCAGTGTGAGGGGTCGGGTCCATTCCTGCAGTTGTTGTTTAGCAGTGCACTGGAGCAGGCTTTATGCTGATTAACTGCATCACATCTGATGGATTCCCAGCGACCCCCCCTCCCCCCTCGGTGTAGCTCTTGGAGCCTTCCCTTTTTTAATTAGACAAGAATAGGAAATCTATTAGTGAATGAATGCAGAGGATGCTTTGTGTTAAGGCGAAGGGCTTGTCGAGTCCTGTTAGCGCCGAGCTAACTACAGCCACTGCTGTCACTGTGTTCACACGTTAACAGCTGATATGCTCTCTCTCTCTCTCTCTCTCTCTCTCACCTGTCAGAAGAAAGCCTCTTCGGGTTTACTGTAACAATAGTTTATAAAAGGACCTGTATTGCAGAGGTGTATGCTCCTATTCGAAGCAGACATTTGGCCTCAACCCCGCTTATTGGCATATACAGATTTCATCCATATTAAAGGTCTGGACAGCAACTGGGGAAAAAAAACACATGAAATGTGATTTTTGCAAATTGGATCCAACCCACATTTGGAGGTGGTTTTGCAAAGCGATTCCTACAGACGCTCAAATCGTATATTTCAAAGTGTGGAGGTGCTGAGCATGAGTCCATGCGGCTGCTAGCAGAGCGCTGCGGAGGACAACACGGAGGAGAACAGCTGTGGGCAGAAGACAAAGTTAATGGTCACTTTCTGCTGCTTCCATCCGGTCACAACGTTGCCGGCCATCCGTGTTCATCTGAGGAGACGGAGGAGTGCTAATACTTTCCCGTTGGAGGTTTAGCATTGCCAGCGTAGCGTAGCTTAAGTACCGACGCTTACGCCGCGACCCGTGCACACAGGTCGGTGATTGTCCGGACGCACAATTCTGATCTGATCACCTGCCAATCACAATGTGGAAAATGGGTCTTAAAGATCTGAAAATGGGTCTTAAAGATCTGAAAATGGGTCTTAAAGATCTTGATTTGAGAAACAAATTGGCCTTTGACTGGTCGTGGCGGGGGAAATCAAAGGTGCTAATAACATTTATGACGGATCCATTCAATTGAAGTGTCCCAGTAAGCCGTGACGATACCGGGGGAAACCCTGAAAGATCATCCAGCGAGATAGAATATAGCCGTCATGAATATTATTATTATTTACACCTGTGCTTTTGCTACTGTGACAACACGTCACGGCTCCTCACCTGAGGCAGGCGGCTTCACGCAGTCCAGGATACAGGGCTAGTTAGTTTATATATATCTTATTGTTATTGTTGAAAAACAAAAACTGACAATACATCCCCCCACCCACCACCACACAACAATGTTCACTCATAAATGGACCACAACGTTGCACTATATTTAATGCAAGATTTGCAATGATTATTTTTGACCACATGGTGTAGTGGCTAGCACTGTCGCCTCACAGCAAGAGGGCCGCGGGTTCGATTCCCGGTCGGAGCGGTCCTTCTGTGTGGAGTTTGCATGTTCTCCCCGTGGCAGCGTGGGTTCTCTCCGGGCTCTCCGGCTTCCTCCCACAGTCCAAAGACATGCTGCAGGTTAATTGATCTCTAAATTGCCCATAGGTGTGAATGTGAGAGTGAATGGTTGTATGTCCCTACATGTGCCCTCGATGGACTGGCGGCCTGTCCAGGGTGTCCCCTGCCTTCGCCCTATGTCAGCTGGGATAGGCTCCAGCGCCCCCGCGACCCTAATGAGGATAAGCGGTATTGAAAATGGATGGATGGATGTCCTGGTATCAATATACTCACTTGTTCCCCATATGTGTATTCATCCCCGGCAGAAAATAGTCCCCAACCGATGCACTATTTACTAAAGACAGAATCTATAGATTTTGGCTCCGCGTTTTACGTTTTTAGTGTTAACAAATGGGCTTAGACACGAGAGCTACAGACAAGGTGGGGAAGTCATCAATTATTGAAAGACGGGAGTAACACGTCGTTTTGGTTTTGAGCAACAACAAAAACAAACAGCCGTATCTTTCCACATGTCTTTTTTCGAAATGCACGCGCACAAACAATCACGTTCACGCGCACAAATACACACTGGTGCAGAGTATTCTACAGTGTATGTTGTATGAGAATCTATGACTTTGATAAATAAAAGAGAAGAGAGGTCTTCTTCATGTTATATTCATGTCGAGGGGCGAACGGAGCGTCAGCGCTACAGACTCTGTCTCCACCGCTCGGCACACGCAGCCACCGCCTCAGTGTTTATTACTTTCATGGTTAAGAATTATTATTTTTTAATCTTTTAATGCAAAAGGACGAACTTTTCCCTGGGAAAATGTTTGTTGAATGATTAATTAATCGTGTGCTTGTAGAGAGGAATACGTGTCTGACAATCAGTCGCGGTTCGCATGAGGATGTCCTGATTTCTGAAAAGTGAAACACACGTTTCGCAAGTTTTTTTTATTACTCGCATCGTTGTTTTTTTTGCGTTTCGCGAACTCGCTGAATATCGGGAAAGCAGATGCAGCCTCACGCCCCTGAACGCGATCCTGCACAGTCTTCCAACGCGCCTGTTGTCTCCTGGCATCTGGGGCGTCGCACTGGGATAACATGTTACGTAATTAGCACCAAATTAACACTCAATTAGGCAACCCGTGTTGAGAGAGGGTGGGTGGGGGGGGGGACAGGCTGTCTTCTGAGGATTTAGAAAATCACATCAGAGCTCCGCACACCACCTGGCCTACTGAGAACATACTGTATGACAGTTGCACGTAAACGCATACCTCGTGCCCCTTTTGGGCCCTACGATACAATATTCGATTACAACGCAGCTCGGCCACAATATTTGGGAATCCCCCGATGAAAAGGAAGGTCCAATAAATTGTGCTTTTGATGTATAAATCGAGCCGCTACAAAGATGGATTTGGAGCCATCTGCGAGAGAATTCTGCATTATTAGGCCAACCGCGAAGAAGTAAGACTTTCTTAGCGATGAGCAAACTTAATAATCCCCCCCAGACTCCCTCAAGCAAAAACATCACAAAGAGACGGAATTAACATTTAATCAACATGACTGGAAAGTCCTCCTTGTCCCCTGATTGTTCCTGCGCATGTCCCCGTCTGAGATAAGCATAAACATCCAAAGCTAAAGGGAACACAAGCCTGAAACACAAACACAACAAAAAAAAGCCTCATCTGTAAACCAACATTTCCTCTTTTCCTCTTGTTTTTCTCTGCACCTTCCTCTCAAACCCCGGCCCCTCGCTGCTGCTCTCCTCCTCTCTCCTCACTTCTCAAAACTCCCTCTCTGTTTTGCACACACACACACACACTCAACACACTCCAGCGTACACACACACGCATTCACACCTCCGTTGGGGTGGGGCTCTTTATTTCATTAACAGCCGCTCGCACGCCAAAATTCATTATGCCAGCCTTCTGTTCTCGTGCACCCAAGCATGCCAGCTAACGTGCGGAACAAATTTCCTCTCCACCCCCCCCCCCCCTCGCTTCACCCTTCCTCCCTCCTCCCTCCTCCTCCATTCCTGCTAATAAGTATGTTTAAGATGTGATTCACCTGCATCAAAGGCGGCCCTGTGAAAAGGGGGGGGGGGGGGGGGCCCGCTTTGTATCGCCCGGACCACGATTAGTCATTACTGTCAAAACCCTCCACCACTGATGCTTTGAAGCTAGCAGGTGGTTGCAGCCGCGATGCTAACAACGCAGATATCGTTCCATCTTCTCGCGTCTCCGAGCTCTTGAGAGAATGCGATGGCGCCGTGCTGACGGTGCTTCTTTGTGTCCGCCGAGTGTTCCCTGTTTGACCCCCTTTTTATCTGAGCTGGAGAGTTGGTTAGTCCGCCTGTGACACACATCTGGCGTGCGCGTTCATGCACGTTCAGGATGTTTAAGCTGGCGGATACTGCGTTACTTCACACGGTGTCATTAATGATGAAGTCCATGTGCTTTATTCCATTAAATCCGTCAAATTTGTTGATTTTGCTGTGTTCCGTTTGTTTTAATTGTTAAAGGCTCTCTAAACATTCATATTCAGAGCCTTAATATAGCAACAAACAAGTATTAATGACAAGATATAATGGAGTAACGTCTAGCTGAGCAGAGAATGATGTCACTCTTCGGTCCTTAATGCTCGTAACATCTCATTTGAAGTCTTCGTATACTAAAAAGCGTAGCAGCCGATGTCCTCTTGTCCATCCGTATACTGTGAAGTCATCCTTACAAATTCGCATCACAAAATAATGTAGCAATGATTTCAAAAAATACAAATATAAAAGCCTTTTTTGTTGTTGTTGTTGTTGGCCACGTCCACAGAGACCGCCCCGAAGAACTGCCCACTGCTCTCTTTTCATGTGCCAATGCCACAAAACCCCTGTTTCCAACGAAATTGATAGGGTGGCACCTTGAGTTCGGCTGCGTTGTGACAAGTTATTCCGAGTGGAATAAAAAGGGGCTTTGTCTTGAAGCAAAGCGCCGGCTCAGCAGGGCTTTTCCGGCCCTTTGGGAATTGCTTTTTTTTTTATTCACGAGACACACTGCCACGGAATAGAAGAACAAAAGCCAGGCTTTTAAAAAGCGGAGAAAGAGGGTCCAGCCCTGCACCCGTTCAACCTTGACCACCTCCAGGGAGGTCAAAGCACTCAATCAGCTCCATCACTTTTATGAGCTTCGGATTCAATGGAAAACACTGGCAAGAGTGTGTGGCTGTTGGTTTAGTCTAGCGCATGTATTATCATTTGTATGCGGCTGCAAATATATGAGGAGGTTGACTTTGATGGCTTAAATGGAGAAGAGCAGGACAAGAAGTATGGGGGTTCTCTCAGATGTTTAATTCAATGACATCGGGCCCACATCAACAAATACCTGCGTAAACCCGGGCATATTAGTTGTCCTATGAGACACAGCTCAAACCCCATTAACGCCAACACACACTAATCTGACCTCGACGTACTGTTATTACAGAATATAACTGCATCAACTTTTCAGCTCCAATTATTTCTCATTCTAAAATGGCAGCTTACTTTAAAATATGTTTTATGATTAAACCTCCTATTACCTTTGGGGTCAATTTTAACAAGACATTCATCAACATTTTACACATATTGGTTTTGGTTGTTTTGGATGATATTGAGGTCACGATAACATACAATTGTATAATCTTCAGAAAGTTTTAGGGCCCTAACCTTATACTTAATGTGCAAAATCTGTGCACGAAATCACGAGCTCGCTGCCTAACGATCGGAGCGGAGAAGATACGTCCGACATTACAACTCATTAAAAGTCCAGCAACCATCTTCTTTGTGCCTCAATCCATGGAGAGGAAGAAAAGAAGAAGAAAAAAACCACCACAAACTTTCTGCATGTGACCAGATGTTACTCTAATACCCTCAAGGCCAGCACGATGAAGATGGTCATCAGCTCCCACATTAAAACCAGTGAGATGATGAAGTGGAAAACATTGTTGAGTGTACATTTTGGGACGAATTGTTGCTTTGTTAAAATACATATAATATATATGAAGTAAAGAATAGAAAAAAAATAGTATTGGAAGTATTATTTGCAACAAAAAAAAAGATATACTATGTTTTTCCAGGAAAATAATTCACTCTGAGGATGCATTTACTTTACGCTTCGCTTCACTTGAAACCACAAAACGCAACGCTAAAGAGAACACGACATTGGCCGCTCGTGGCTAAATGGCCTCCTCCTGTAGCTGTTTCCACAACCGCGGTGTCATAATGAGAGATTAGGGGGGGGGGGGGGGGGGGGGGGGGGGGGGGGGGGGGGGGGGGGGGGGGGGGGGGGGGGGGGGGGGGGGGGGGGGGGGGGGGGGGGGGGGGGGGGGGGGGGGGGGGGGGGGGGGGGCGTGGAGGAAGTGCCGGAGGAAGTGATGGATTCGGTCCAGATGGTCACCGGACAGCGGGGAGCTCTGTTAACACTTTTCAGCACTACTGCATACAGGCACACGGCACACTGTGACAATGCTAACGATATAGCCCACCGCTCCTCTCGCGTGCTGCTTATTGCATTCAGCCACCTGTGTTGTCTTTTCCTAATAATGTCATCAAGATACGACAGCTAATAATAGACTCTAGGCAGATTTGTTGGGATATTTATTGGGGAATCTCGATCTGAACCCTTTTTTTCCCCCAGTATTAACACGACGTTCGCCGGTTACGGCGTGCAACACGACTCTCTTCACGGCATCGGAGTAGAGGAACGCCGTGATGGAGACCCCACACCCCCCCCAACCCCCCAACCCCCCCCCACCCTGTTCACTCCAGGATCAGCAGAGTCTAATGGCTTCTCATCTATTCCTCCTGTCAAGGGAAGTGTGTGTCATGACTCCTGGAACTACTTCTGACAGCCGAGTGATGAAGCACTTGTTCAAAAGTTGCGCGTTTTGAAAAACCCTTTTTTTTTCTCCATATGAATCTGTGCAGCGGAGAGACGGACGGAGGCGGTGAGCGAGGGGGCAAACAGAGGATGGAAAAAGGCGAGACAACGAGCGCCTGTGGTTTAGACGGGACAGATCAGAGAGAGAGAGTGGAGAGGGAGGTGGAGAGGGAGGGGGGGGGGGAGAAGCTAATGATCTCCATCTGTCTTAGAAGGCTGGGAGAGAAGAGCATCGTTAGGCTTTTGGATTAAGGCGTGCAAATAAACACAGGATTTTGAGTCGGCGGGTAAAACCGAGCTTAGAGACAGTTTAGACCGTCCGTCGTGTCGTGCTAATGAACGCCGCTCTCCAGTAACGGTACTCGTGTGTGTAACAATGTGTGTTGTTGTTGTTGTTGTTTTAAACTGCATGCCAGAGTCTATTTTGGTCTACGTGTTTTCACATGTGTCTATGTTAATGTATATCCGTGCATTTAGTTTGAAGTGTGCACCCTTGATCTCAGATGAGACCGCTGAGTTCCTAAATATATATATATATATATATATATATATATATATATATATATTCTTTTTTTTGGTATATATATATATATATATATTAAAAAAAAGAATATATATACAGTATATATAGAGGAACCGCAAGTCACAAAAGAGACAAGTTCATGTTGCATGTGTTAATTTATCACAGAGTTATTAAACACTGATGAGAATCAACAGTGCGTATTATGTGAACCCCTGAGGTTGCCGTGGAGACGGTTTGAACGGGGAAGCCGGCAGAGCAGATGGCGGCGAGGTGACACCCGCAGGTTGCCTTTCTGTTCCTCTGTTGCGTCATGTAAATCTCGGCCCTATATGTATCACCTCAGATGTAACACACTGGTACTACCAGTGTGTTTTACACTCCCGGTAGAAAAAACACACACACACACATACGCCCTTCCAGTAGGATGGTGCACTGTGCGTGCTGCTTGTAATGTGCCAGGACTGTGTTAATCCTGTCCCTCAGGTGGAATCCACCTGCTTTGCCCCCCCCCCCCCCCCTCCACAGTTGACTGGGTTAGCCTCGTCCTCTCCTGCTCCGAGTAACAGAATGAACACCGGGCTTCCCTCTGAATCGCCCACAGAGATCTGCACTGATTAGAGAGCTAATCCCCGAGCTGCAGGGTGCTTTATTGGTCAGTGTCTGCCTTGTCTGACAATGTTGTTTTTTTATTTTTTTTACTTCCTGTCTGCCTATCTGCATAAGCTCCACACAGGTGTGTACTTATTGTACATTTCGGTCCTTCATTTAGCTTCTGTATCGCCGGCTTCTGTTATCGGAGGCCGACAGGAGGGCGTGTGTGTTCTACTGTCTGAGTGTGTGCGTGGGGGGTGGGGTGGGGTGGGGGGGGGGGGGGGGGAATCAGGCGCCTTGCGTGTGCTTCGGGACCGCTGTGCTACTGCCAGGTAGCCGGGTGTGTGTGCTGCTGTGGCACACACACCCACACACACACACTCACCCCGGCACGGCGTTTAGCAACAGCCATGCATTATTGAATGTGTACACGATGTCTGCGAGCTGAGCCCTAATGGACGAACGGTGTCGTGTACACACTCTCTGCCCATCGGGGGAGCGCACGAGCTCACAGCGATATTCTCCGAGACAGGGGGCCGATACGCTGGGACTGGAGCACGAGAAGAGAAGGCGGTGATGAGGCACATTCTGGGAAAGGGGGCCACGCTTCTCAGTGAGATGGAATAAAAAGAAATATCAATCTGGGACTCCAGTGCCAGAGGTTAAGAACAGAGTCCTGAGAGAGACCGAAGCAGACTCGCCCACCCAGATTGTTGATGGTGTCAATACTTCATCAGCGGTTAGTTGAGGCTGCAGTCTCTGGCGGGCTTGGAACCAGACACTCGTGGTCACGTTCTCCTTTTCCATCCTCCTGGCCTCCTCCAGCCCGTTTCTCTTCGCACCGCGTCCACCTCCTCTTCACCTACGCTTCTTTTCCACTTCACTAAGGTCCCAGAGTCGGCTCGTGAGAACAAACACAGGCTCGTGGCACGTACGGTATACGCCCTGACCATTTATTCATACCCGTTTTGAACTTTGAATTACATCACAGGTGCGGCACATGCTCCATTTTTTAATTATTTTTTTTACATGTCCTCGCCGACGCATAGAAGTGCTGTCCACTAGCGTCCTTAAATTACTCACAGCCTCCTTTCTCGTAAAAAAATAAATAAAATCAACCGTTTGTATTTTATTATTGAAAAAGCTGTATGACATCACAGTTACAACGTGAAAATACAATACGACCACGACGGACACAGCGTCGGATTAAGGAAATCACATAAAATGCCTCACTCAGCTATTCATTTTCTTTTATTCATTTCTCTCATCTGCCTCCGGGCTGCAGATTTCCGGCGACGTGTGCGTGTTCGTCCTGCCGACCCAGACACCGTGCACACGGTTACGGATTTCATGCGTCGCTGCGATCGCCACGAGTTTATTTTATCAGCCACCACAGCTTTCCGATCCATATTGACCTTCAAAGTCAGCCTTTTTTCCACACGCACGTAGAACCCGAAATAGCCGGTGTGGTTGGAGATGCCGACACACAGTCTGCATGCGCCACACCTTTGCACTTGTTGTTGTTTGTATGTGTCAAAGGTCGCTGCAGACAGTAAGGATAGATGATTGGGCAGGGTGTGTGTGTGTGTGTGTGTGTGTGTGTGTGTGTACAGTAAGAAAGAAGCGAGACAGAAAGCCTGCACAAGGTCACTGTACTCTCTTTTAGTGTGATGACTTTAATAAGTCGTTATTGTCATTTTTCAGCTCAACTATGAAAGAGGAGAGACTGTGAACCTCAGTCTCTCCTCTCCACCCGGCTCTCTGCTCACCATTCTGTAAACAATAGACCCATAAAATAATAAAGAAATGCTCCTCATTCATTTCAAACACGATTAATCGCATCAATTGAACCTCTTACTGCGAACACAATGCAAGTTATTCTATCAACCTGCGTAAAATGTAATCCTTGTGGAAAAAAACAAACAAAAACAAATTAAGTACCGTCTTAATGGGGTTGAGAATATATACCGGGCACATGCTTCCTGAGGGGTTTTTGTTCTGCGTAGCCACTTGAAGTTTGACTTCTTTGGCTAATTGATGTTGAGTTATAGATACAAGTTTGGGGAAGGGAGGGGCAGCCTGCAGACGGCGGGGGAGATTATTGGATGTAGCAACGGCATTTAAAAAGGGGGCAGAGCCCTGCGGTACGTACGCCCCCCCATGATGGATTTGTTCTTAATCCATCCTGACACGTCAACATGAACTATGGGGAGAGCGGGGATCGAACCGGGTGCCTTCTGGTTACGGGACAACCGCTCATCCCCCTCCATGAGCTACAGGCGCCCCTCGAGCCACAGCTATTGAGGCCTCGCAGCTGGCATTCCTTTCTCCGGACCGCTGGATCACCGGCACGTTGAATCCTCGAGAGCCGCTTGTCCAGGACGGGCCTTTCTTTCTTGACGGGGTGCGCCAGTGTGACTATGAAACAGGAAACAGGGGGGGGGGGGAAGAATGCACCGCGCTCCCGTGGCTTTTTTGATGTTGAGGTATTTCTGCTTTGCCAGAAAGGAGCGACTCTTAGAGAGCACAAGCGTGGTGGACAGTAGGGGAGAGCGTGATGTGGTTTAGGATGAGCATAACTGCTTTTATTAGCTTCCTCCAGGATGACACCATCCAGCTCTCTCTCTCTCTCTCTCTCTCTCTCTCTCTCTCTCTCTCTCTCTCTCTCTCTCTCTCTGTGTGCCTGGAATTGAATTGTGTATACTCTGAGGTGACTTTATAAGGGAATCATACAGGGTGGTTATTGCACCATCAGGAATGTAATGAAACTGGCTCAAAGGTGACAACAGTACAGAGAAAGGTCACTGGTAATATATGGTGATCGCCTGCTGTGGAATATAGGAGTCTGCCAGCTAGAGAGAGGAGAACCGAGGCTTCTCTAGTCCAGCTTATAGCGGTCTTGGAGGGGAGGGAAGGGGGGGGGGGGCTCTGTGTTTGCTCAAGTCTCCAAACTCCTATTGTTTACCTTTCTTCTCTAGCTTGAATACCTTTGTTGGTCATAAATACTGGAAAACCTCCGGGAGCCAATTTCTCTGAGACCAAAGGACAACCCGGGCCTCTTTTCACAACCTTACACAGTGTGTGTGTGTGTGTGTGTGTGGTGTGTGTGGTGTGTGTGTGTGTGTGTGTGTGAATGTCCTTTTTGTCCATGTCCATTTGTATGCCTGTAAATGTATCTGCTCACCCACGCTCCATGTACCAGTAATTTTTTACATTTTAGCTGCGTTCCCTATTTTCTCTTTTGCAAATCTCGCCCTGATTTATTGCAACGCTGTTTAATTTAATTTCATCACGATATAAATATTCATCTCTTACTGTATAGACGGATACTTATTTCCCCCGGCGATGAAATGGAGGTGTCACTCAAAACCACAAACGCAGCCCTGGGATTTCATCATACGCAAGATGATGTATTTGTACTAACACGCAGCCGTTCAGAACTGGACTTTTAACGGTAATTACTGTGTCTGCAGGCTACAGCACACACCAAAGTAGGAAATAAACAATACACACAATAAAAAAAGGCCATTTAATGTAATATCCTGATACAGATATCAAGGAAAAATCAGCTAAATCTGCTATTTTGTGAAATGTGTATTTATTTATTCCACTGATAGTTACACCATTAAAAATACAATCATCCTAACACCCAGCCACCATCATTCGAATGGCTAACCCAGTGATCCAAGTATCTCGGCTCCATCCTCAATTCATTAATTTGCTGTTTCCCGACAGTCAGTCAGCCAGAATAATCCATCTGGGAGAGTCCAGTGAGCTTTTTTTTCCGCCAGCGAGCAGAAATGGGACCGTGGATGACTTATCACGAAGCTTATATCCACGGGTCCCACTCTGAGTTAATGTGTCCACACACCAACACGTGCATGCAAAGCTTGCTTTAGCCTCTCCTCTCCTACTCACAGTGACGCACAGCATCTCAGGCTTTGAAATGTCGAACGTTCAACAAAAGAAACCCACTGCATTCTTACATCTTTCACACAATTAGACATGAGCAGGGGCTCGGTCATGTTCCACTCTGTATTGTTTCACGTTGCTTAACATTATATATGTATAGCATACATCCCAAGGTGAAGGAGTACAGGCCAACTGAGGTTACAGAGACACGTCGTGTCACCCCTCTGGAATTAATTCAGCCTGGTTTCGCTGCAGAGAATAGACGATGCCTGTGCCCTGAGGATACCCAGACATCAATATTTTATAGGGAATCATTGATCCCAGAGCATAGGATTTGCTCAAGCATATACCATTATGGCCATTCTGGTCCCCCAAAAGACACATGCTCCCACAGGAGACATGAATTGACTCTGCTCACAGACAACCACGTCATACAGAACATGCCGTAGACAACTTTCGCCAATTATCTTAGCTTCTGCAGCATGTTGTGCTTATTATATGAAACATGGGACCGCATTTAAAACCTGAGGAATTATGAGTGAATTTTAATATTAATGCACTTAATGATATAACTGCCGCTGTGAGGAGGAGTGTCGAAAAACGTGTTCGCTGGACTCGGGTAGTGACGTTTCCAACCGGAATGAGGTACTGCAACGTCTCATTTGTAAACACATTGCTCCACAACTGTATGGGTTGCTATGGGTTACGGTGATCATAACTTGGGGAGAAGAAGGCTGGCTCTGAGATTTAATATGGGTCTTACAAAAGATTCAAAGTCAGGTGGAGAGCGAGTTGAGCTGAATGTCGTGGAGGTGATCCAGAGAAATTATGAAATTATTCGTGGGTATTGAAGATGAACATGCACTCTTAAGAAAGTAGACCGTTGGATGGATTGATGATGAGCTTGGGTAACTTATGATTAACTTAACATGATGATGCTAAAAAAGATAGAACTGGAATGTTATTGTCATCTGAGAAATTATGTGATCAAACTTAATGAATGTGAAAAAGAAACATTGTAAGTTCAAATTTGATGTGGCTATGCATGATGATCCATTTCAAGGAGCCTTAACATTTTATTTAAAGCAATTAACTGCATAAAGAAACAGTAAAGGATTGAAATGAAGAAGGTTTCAAAATCTATTCACCTAATTCACTCGCTTAAGAGATTTTGGTATGTAATGTGATGTTTCAGTGTATATAATATACATATATATATATATATATATATATATATATATATATATATATATCACACTTGTATATGGTGTTTTTTAAAAATCCTACATTCATTTTCTTAGCGCTGCTGTCACTGTTAACAGATCGTGTTTAATGACCTGTTAATGTCTCACGGTCGAACATGAAATGGTCGGCGTGGACGGAACGCCACCTTTTCACGCACATCCTTGAATGTGAACGGACGAGGAGGAAAAAAGCGTTTTGTGCCCGTTAGAGTAGCAACAAAAAAAAAAGCTCACGAGTGCATTCCATTTATCATTTTCAAGTACGCAGGAAACCTGCAGGTGGTAAAAAAAAAAAATGTAAAAAAACTTGCAACCGTCGCATGAATGCAGCATAATATAGTCTCACAGCGCTGAATCTGAAAATCTTCCTGGGGCCAAGAGTTAATTTTTTATTGTCATTTAGATTCAATAAAAAAAAAATGTAAAAAAAGAAGAAGAAGGTATTTGTGATTCACATGTTCTTTTTGAAGTATAGCATATAATCCTTCAGGGAGAGGAAATAAAACCTGACTCTTAAGATTTAATACATAGCATATAATCACAGAAGACACCATACATCCATTACTTCTTCCGCAACGATGTAACGGTCATTTATTAAGTACGGTTAGGGCCCTAAAACCTTCTGAAGATTATACAATTGTATGTTATAGTGAGCTCAATATCATCCAAAACATCCAAAACCAATGTGTGTAAAATGTTGATATTTCTTATACGTTTTAAAACAGTGAAAAAAAAGCTTGGGGTCAAATTGACAGGACATTGTACAGGACATTGAAAACATATATCATCATGTGAATTTTATGTTTACCCAGTTGTCCCCAATAAATTAGGAAAAGTCATGAAATATGAAGCAAAAAACAAATGATGTCAATCATTTATTTAGAGACGTTAAACATTGAATGGGGTCAAATTGACCCCAAAGGTAATTAATGTGTTAATGGATATATTTGCATGTTTAATTACCTGTTTACGTCTGCAGTTGCTTAATTCCTGACTTTGCCTGCTAATGGCAATCAGAAACTCTTTCCTTTTTGTTAGAAGGTGCTCGCAATCCTCTGTATTTCCAAATGCCGCCCCTCCCCCTCCCTCTCCCGAACCGTGATAATTGACGTATTTCCCATTAAAAAAGAGGTAATTAAGATAATGAGATTTTCAGAAGCGAGTGTGGCGTGCCAAAAACGTCGGGGAGAGAGCGCAGCGCGTGTTTCCTTGACTGCTTCACTTTGGTTT
Organism: Cyclopterus lumpus; assembly: GCF_009769545.1. NCBI lineage: Eukaryota > Metazoa > Chordata > Actinopteri > Perciformes > Cyclopteridae > Cyclopterus > Cyclopterus lumpus. The sequence goes on from NC_046986.1 coordinate 7,197,215, forward strand.
TCTAAATGTTCCCGTTGTATCCTCTTCATTTCGCCGTGTTCGGGTCCCGCCTCCTATCTGCGTCCTCCTTTACCACATCTGCTTCTCTCTCTCTCTCCCCTCTCTCTCTCTCTCTCTCTCTCTCTCTCTCCCCTCTGTCTCTCTCTCTCTCTCCCCTCTCTCTCTCTCGTCCGTACGTAGACAGCTTGTCCTCGTTTGTTCGGCCCGGTGCATAATTGGCTATAGGATCACCCATTGTGTAATTACGTATAGCAGTTTTGATATGTAATTAAAATGGTATCAGTATCCAATGCAATTTGCGCAAATGTGATTACCTATTAACGGTGCAAACAGTTGGGCCTGAAAGTCTGTGACCCCCCCCCCCCCCCCCTCTCCTCGATGTCACAGTATGTACGTAGCAGCAGGTTCGACGTCTGACCCTGAACCCTCCATCCGGATCGACACACAATAAACACTTCGGTCTTCTCACATGAACGCTTCTCTCCCGACAGCTGAAAGAATTGTTAAATATGTTATCCTGCAGCCTTGAACCAGGCACTTTAAAAAACACACACACACACACACACGCATTATACATCAGACAAGATCACGCACTCTGCTTCAGACGAGGACTGACTGCACACGGCGGTTAGCTCGGCAACTTTGCGCGGCTCGTTCCTCCCCAAAACACAGATGCCGAAAACAGAGCAGGGCTTTCAAAGCGCTTGTTAGAGCGCTCTTATAATAAGGCAGAAGAAGAAGAAGAAGAAGAAGAGGGCTTGTGAGGACACTCTTAAGGGAACATCTTAATGAAAGCACCGGGCTACAAACTGGCCCTGGGAAGAAGAAAGAAATTGACGCCTCTGCAAAATTCACCACTACATAATTAGACGCGCCTGAAAGGTCTGCTGTTGGGAGTTGCCTCGGTTTTATTCAATAAAGTTTTTTTTTTTTTCCTTCATCATAGCATGGTTTACGAGGTGCAGAATTACTGTTTTGCCTCCTTTAGTGCATCCGCTTGTAAGCAGTATGTGCGTGATGGTCGAAGCCCAGGTCACACCCTTCCCCTCTCACCCGCTATGAGCCTGTAACGCATTGAGTTATGAAAATTAATAACATTCAGCTCACTGCACACAGAGATGTACCTGGCAAACCTCTTACTCCCTCTATAGCCTTAACAACACTGTATTATAACAGGATAATAATAGGACGAGTTCAGAACTTTAATACAAAAGAAGCAATTCAAAAGGTCTACAATTATTTACAAGTCATGCTTGCCAGCAAAGAGAAATGTGGGTTATAATGAGCTTAACATGCCCCAATTTTCCCTCATGATGTAACGCCATGGCAACAAAGGATATAGTGTCGTGAGTTGGAGTGTATATCGGCGATTGTACCGAGCTCGAACAGCGTTGAAATCAGCAGGGACAGAACGCGCGTTTTGATTTGACCTTTTTAAAGTAAAGGTGGGCACAAATAGCACTGTAATTATACAACTGTGGAAGTGTACGTCTCCGAGAACATGGCTGACTGGTTTCACTCGGTCCTGCTGTGCTGATATACTCTGCCATCTTATAGTTAAAAGCACAGTGGCTGGACAAAGGGAAGGAAATGGCCCGGTGAAACGAAGAGCCGCGCACCCTGGCGCCAAAAAGGGTGTCACTTTCAGATCAGAGGCACCGATCCGAGTGTTTTTCGTTGGCCAAGCTGCCGCCGTTAGCTGCTAGCTGCCGCCATTAGCCGCAAGCTGCCGCCGTTAGCTGCTAGCTGCCGCCGTTAGCTGCCGCTGTTAGCCGCCGCCGTTAGCTGCTCCATTTTTGAAGTTTTTCCTCTTAGCAATAGTGTTCACGCGTCAAAAACTTCCTGTCACGACTCGTCGTCGTGGTAACGACGGTACGCTCGCAAGAACAGTCGGCTCTATAAAGAAATGTGGGCCGCATACAAACAGTCCCGGCGACACTCGATAACAAATAACGGAAAAAAAACACATTCAAAAGTGAACGACTTAAAATTGAGGGGTTTTTTTTTCTTCTTCTTCTTTTTTTTTTGTGGCAAAATTTGTATTTGTTCTTCTTTTTTTTATTCATTGTAATGGAGGAGACATTACAAATTATGAGAATCAAAGAACGACATTGCGCAACACATCTGCATCTATTCATATATATATATATATATATTTATATATAGTGTGATTTAATACGGAAAGAAAATGTACATTTAGGAGAACCCGAGATAAGCACAGTGGTTATCTTCTTCTTTTAACAATACTTTGATACAGTTTGTCCCCTCCATGATTTAACCATATAGTTAATAAGTTAATAAGTGAGAGATCTCGCAGCACTGTTGAAGTGCTTATGAGCAGAGATAAAAACGTCCATCTGCTTCAGTGCAGCAGCCCGGAGGCCGGTGGGATTAAACGTTGGATATGTGTGACTGTGTATGTGTGAGGCGAGACATTACTGGGAGAGAAAAAAAAGCATAATAAAAAAAACATGTATAAATACAAAGGTATATACGGTGGCTTTCTCGGCGGGATGTCATGTACCTCGTGTTGAAGCTTGACTCTTTAGTCATGTATGTACAAGACCCTCTTTCTGTCCTAATGACCCTTGCCCCTAACAAGCACAGAACACACACACACACACACACACACACACACACACACTTTTAACCACAATAAAGCATCTGCATGCTCCGTCATTCCCCAGAGGGGCGACTACAGCAGCAGGTCTGACATCCGCCGTGTGGATGATTAGCATCATTAGAGCATCAGCTGCTCCCTCTCACTCAGACCGACACACACACACACACACACACACACACACACACAAACACACTACACGGTGGCTCTTCATAGACGTAACACTCGTGCAGATTGAATGATGGTTTGTTCTTGGCAAAGCAGTGATTCATTTATGATCAGAAGTAGGTCAGATGAATGGAAACCCAAGGTCTGGAGACACCAGAGAGCAATGTGTCTGCACCCAGAGCCAGTTGGGAGAGATGGAGGAATGAGGACAGACAGAGAGGGAATGAAGAGGAGGTAGGAGAACACTGTGAGGCAGAGAGGGGGGGGGGGGGGGGGGGGGGGGGGGGGGGGGGGGGGGGGGGGGGGGGGGGGGGGGGGGGGGGGGGGGGTGTGCAAAGAAAAACATTGTGAACCGAGTGCAAGAAGTACATCGGGAACCCACTAAAAATAGCTAAATCAGAACAAATCCTCGTTATTCTTCTTCAAAGACTGCAATGTATTGTTCATTTGTTCTGGTTTTAATACCATATTTAAATAGTCTTTTTTCCTTCCTTTTCAGCTCCTTTGACCGACAAGCCGCCGAAGATCCTGTTTCCTTCGGAAAACAAGATGAGCAGCATGGAGCTGCAGCTAGGTAAGAGCATCATGGGGGGGTTTCTCCTTTCAGTACCGTCTGCGTCATTTCCCCAAAAAATGACAGCAAACAGGATGACTTTACAAATCCTAGATTGATGATGGCACTTTTATTCGCTACAGAAACGGCAAACGTTTTTTTTTCCCCCATATATGCAAATAGGGGGGCTAATTTTTCCCCCACCCGAGGCTGTTTTGTCAACAATGAAGAGCCCATATGGCGCCAGGGTTCCCGTACGCTGGCTGGCCACATGGAAAGGCGGCCGTTGTTTGTCTTCTTTGACGTGACGGGGGGGGGGGGGGGGTTAACGATTGGGCCTCCCATGTGTGCACGCGTGCGTTGAGTGAATACATGCGTGTGGTTGCGTTGTTTTTCTTTTTCTTTCTGAGACAGCATATTGCTCGATTTTCTGGGCACAGACCGCCGTCCACATGGCACTCGCCGCTCGATGGCTCGCACGTGTGTCTGACGATCGGACCAAAAAACGACAAAAGACGGTGCAAACGATTCACCGAGAGGTTACCCCCTCCCCCCCCCCCCTCCCCCCTTCATTTTGTCTCGTATCCGATGCTGTCGGGAATCCAGGTAGTTCATTTAAAATGCCTCCGCAGTTCGGCCGATCAAGTGTGAGAAATTGGGGATGTTGATAAACTGACAGCGCGCTCACACACACACACACACACACACACACACACACACACACACACACACACACACCCCGAGCATGAACAGGTTGCACAATGCACCCCTTCAGCTATTTGTGTCTTTGTCTTGACATCACTGGGATTCTAAGAAGAGAAAAAAATGCTTTGTTTTGTTCTAGCGAGCTTTCTGGCAATTATTAAACGCCTCTCAACGACAATTCTCTCTCCTGTATGGTGTGTGTGTTTTCACGTATGTGTGTGTGTGTGTGTGTGTGTTAAATGTTTAACGCACTATTAACACTGCGGAGGGGTTTTAGTTCTGCAGTTCCATAACATGTGACACAAGAAGAAGAATCGTCTAAATCTAAATGAGGAAGAGATATCTTGACTTTTGGTCCTAGTCCAGCTCCAGAAATCGGTGGATCTTGCATTACCCATGATGCAATGCAATAGTGTTTCTTTGCGTATAGTGTGTACATGCTTTTCAAATGCAATGTTCCCAGTTTGAAATGCAGGTTGCCTGAGCGATGGTAACCCGGGTGAGGGTTAGTTTTTTTTGACACGCCGCCCCCATCGCCGTAGAAGACATTATAAAACCGGCTAATTAGAGACAAATAACAGGCCTTGAAATGTGGAAGCAGCTGCCCCTCGTCGTTACTAAAAGATATTCAAAGCAACGAAGGGGAGAAGAAGAAATGATAATGTGTGTGATGCTGTGCAGTGAGCTCTTCGCACATTCCCCTCAAGAGTGTCGAAAGCCCAGAGACACCGAGGTAAATATTTTACAGGCCGGGCTCCATTTTGCGTTGCAGAAAAAAGTTGTCTCTCCCTCTAGACGAGAGTTTTTCTATGTTGCTTTTTATTTATTTATTTATCCCCCTCTTCCTTAATATTTGTTGAGTCATGCCCTAAGCAGCTTTATGGAGCTACGTGGCAGATTTATGGTAGCCGGAGCACGCGCATGGAGAGAGAGAGAGAGAGAGAGAGAGAGAGAGAGAGAGAGAGGCTTGGTCCCTTATGGAGAGAGAGAGAGAGAGAGAGAGATGGGATCCAGTGGAGGCTTGTGGAAGGGCAGTAAAATCAGAGCCGTAAGCAGAGAGATAAATCTGCACCACTGCCAGGAAACACAGCCCCACTTTATCTCCTCTGCTGCCGCAAAAAATATTTTTTTTAAAAACAGCGCAGATCTCAGGCCGCCGTAACGGCCCGGCTTTCCAACGCGGACGTAAATAAAACACAGACGTTACGTGAAGGCGATAGGACACAAAGGCAAACGACTTTGAAGGTCGAGAAACGCAAATCGCAAATATTGCTTTCTGACGGCTTTACATTTTTAGTTTTTTTACAAAGAGATTCAAATCAAGTTTGCGTACGATGGTTTGCATCTCTTCAGAGGCCCCTTGTTTCCAGATGATGGTGCTGTTGTCCCCCCCCCCCCCCCAGTGGTGAGTTGGTGCAGTCCACTTCTCCAAGAATAGGAGCGCCATTCATATTTCTTTTTGGGGGGGGGGGGTTGAATTTGTGTCTGTGTTATAAAAACACACACACACACACGCGCGCTTACAGTACGCAACACGTATCACAAAGTTACACTGACTCAGTGTGTGTGTTTCCACTTTGAGCGTCTCTCTTCTTCACACACACACACACACACACACACACACACACACATGCAAATGCCCCTGAAGCAGCCAGGGTGGGGAGGTCACTCGCGGCGTGGCTCTCGGGGGCGATGGGATAATTGTAACTGATAGAGGAGTTTTACTCCCCCCCCCCCCCCCCCCCCCCCCCCCCCCCCCAAAAGCCAGCAGATGGGTGCACTCTAGTGGAAAAGGAATTAGAATCAATTATTTCTGAGAGCAGGACCCAACAGCACGGGGACGATGATGACTCTTATATCTATTTTACTTTAACGTGCGCATACGTAGAGCCTCACACACACACACACACAAACACACACACACAAGCGCACATCTGTAAAATACGAGGACATTCCTGGTGTTTCTTTAGCAATATGTTTGTGAAGACTGGCAGTGTGTCTGTCCCACTTTGATCCCACTCTCCATCTTCTTCCTCCTCCATTTGAAAACATCTGCTGGCACAGACACAACACGACATTTTATTTTGCTTTTTATTTTATTTGCATTTCAATGGAATCGCTCCAACCGGATTAGAAGTATAAATCCACGCAGCGCTTTCAACTTTGGTAAACTTTTACAAACATTTTGGGCTGAAAGACATCCAGAGAGCCTGAAATGCAAAATCCAAAAATATTTTTTTTTTGCAAAATAGTATTATCCAATAAGATGCTGCATGGTTTTGGTCATCTAGTCTTTTTGATAAAAAAATATTTTAAAAAATGGCCCCACCTATTTCATAATGCTGAATGAGTGAGACACTATTCATAAGCTGTTGCTTTTTGTTTACTATAAGCAGCTCCTTCACTTTAAATGTGTGTATTTTCCCAGTTGTGTCACATGTGCTATATGACGACTGTACGTCGAAGCGCGTTAGTGAAGCAGCCGGCGATAAAGACGTTTATTTAATGTGTGTTTGTATAGGGACAAGCATGCATAATAAGCAATGACACACACCGCGGCATTTATAGCCTAAGCTAATGTGCAGTGTGTCTGTGTGTGTGTGTGTGTGTGTGTGTGTGTGTGTGTGTGTGTGTGTATAGACTACGATTGTAGCTTTGACTTTTCAACTGGAGATATGCAGTACACTCTATAAACCTATAACAACTCACTTTTCCAGGTCTTTACTCTCTCCCTCCCTTATGTTTTCTGTACCTGTTCCTTCATCCTTTCATCCCTTCATCCTTCACCTCTCTTCTCTCTTCTCTTCTTCACATGTTGACCTCTGCTTGCTGAGAGATTTCAGGATTTGTCAGGATGTCGGTCGACTGATTTAACGACGGCTGTTGGAGTGGTTACACGTTCCTCTTCTCTTTTCTTTCTCTTCTCTATTCTCTATTTCTCTACTCTTCTCTCTCTTCTCTTCTCTTTTCTCTTTCGTCTCTTCTCTTCTCTTTTCTTTCTCTTCTCTATTCTCTATTCTCTCTATTCTCTCTATTCTCTTCTCTTCTCTTTTCTATTCTCATCTTTTTCTTCTCTTTCGTCTCTTCTCTTTCTTTTCTTTCGTTCTTCTCATCTTTTTCTTCTCTTTTCTTCTCTTTTCTTTTCTCTTCTCTTTTCTTCTATTCTCGTCCTTTTCTTCTCTTTCGTCTCTTCTCTTCTCTCTTCTCTTTCACTTCTCGTCTTTTTCTTCTCTTTTCTTTTCTCTTCTCTTTTCTTCTCTTTCCCTCTCTTTTCTCTATTCTATTCTCATCTTTTTTTCTCTTTTCTCTTCTATTCTCTTCTCTCTCTCTCTGAAGAACACCTCACTCACCACGCATGTCAACCTTCACATGAGGGAAATCGACGTTTCTCTAGAGAGCTGAAGGTCAACCCAGGGTCGCTTCACTAAACTGTGCCCCTTATCGGCCCATCCTCGTACGGATCCTCGTACGGTTTCTTTTTTTCAGCTCAGACCTGCATGAAAGTAAGATATGTGTGAACGAATGGCACATGTTGGCGATGGAAGGATGATAACTGCACATGCGACCCCTCAGTGCTCTGAAACACAAGGCTCACGTATTGTATCTATACATCTTTAAGGGAGGCACAGATGGGGCACTATCCAAATTGTCTCCGCCGGTGCGGACATGTTATTTTCTCGTGATAAATGACATATTTACATTCTAACGGCGAAATAAATAATCCAGGCCTTAATAAAGGTCACGGGGCAGAATACGTCATTTGGTTTCAGTTCCTCAGTGACGCGGCGTACGATCTGGATAACTAGTGTGAAACAAAGCTAAATGTTTAAGTGTGTGAACGGTCATCATTAATCACCGAGAGCCGGAGCCTGCTGTATGATGAATGAACTAACAGGGAGAGGGGGCGGGGGGAAGCAGAAAACACACCAAGGCTGAGACGGCACCACATAGCAGGCAATAAAGACAGACCCCCCCCCACCCCCCTCATCGCTTACAGCTTCTTGTTTATTGCCGCCTTGACATTACCCACCACAGCCAGCGAGGCCGGTATAAGAAGATGCAAGAGAGGTGTGGACACGTTCCCGGAGCCATACCAGTTCTCCTGGTTATTATTCCTCCAAAGGCGCCAACGCATGACGTCGGGGCTGTCAGGCGCCATCTTTGAGCACGCCGCAAGTTTCAGCAGCTCGTCCGGGCCCCGTTGGTTTTAATAGACCTTATCAGCGGCCGTTAAGCCGATTCAGCATGTCGGCGGCATAGGCGGTCGCTTAGAAACGAGAGAGAGCTGTCTGACTGGCTGCTCAGCCCAGCAAATCAGCGATTTCATCCATTTGGTGCGGTTTCTTCGTAGTTGTGTGTGTGTGTGTGTGTGTGTGGGGGGGTTTTTTTGGTTCCTTTTACTTCTTCCACTGGCAGCACACGACAGCGGTGCAAAGCAAAAGTTTTACAGCGACAGTGCCAACTTTACATCAGACACATTCCTCAATTCGCATCCCACTTAGTCTGCAAAAAGGATTTGACTTGTGTTCCATTTAAATTTTAATTCAATCTCCTCGCTGTATCAAAACCACGGCGTGCAACCGCGAGTCCAGGAGGCAGGAAAGAGGAGTTTATTTGAGTGAGTAAGTTTTATTTATATTGCACTATTCACAGACAAAGGGGTCACAAAGTGCAGTGCAGTAGTCAATTAAAACAAATTGACAGGGGCCCAAAAACATGTCAACAGTTAAAGAGCAGAGAAATATACACAGTAAAAAACACAAGAAAACAATAAGAACAATAAATAAATACAAAAGATAAGCAGGAGGCGCGGCTGCATCTCGTTAGCACCTCATTGTTAACTTAAACAGCGTCTTCTTTTCTTTTTTTTATCACGCACATGCAAAAATTACGCATGCACGTCGGCACGATTGTCTGCCGCAGCCTTGTTGCGCACTAAGTGCTACTTAGGAGACGCGAGGTGATGCGAGGCGACGCACCGGTGGGCTTCTGTCAGCACTTTTCTTGTTTGGTTGTGTCAGGTCCACGAGGTCCGCCCACGACGAGGAGATCTGCTCCGGCTCTCTCTGGCCTGAGCGCAACTTTATGCTCGCCGTCAGAGTGCGTTTTCAGTGTTGTCAATCATGTGTGTGTGTGTGCGTGTGTGTGTGTGTGTGTGTGTGTGTGTGTGTGTGTGGTGCGTGCGTGTGTCAGTATTTATAACACAAACCGTTATCCGGGCCGTTCAGAGCGGTTGTGTTCAATCAGTCACCCGGTAAGACTTTATCTCCACCTTTTTTTTAAAGCCAAAGCGTGTCTTTTTTTAAAGAGAGATGATTTAGGTAATGGTAGCTTTTACCTCGTCCGCCTTTTGATGCTCAGGCTCTCTGGCAGGTAATCAAAGAGAAGGAGCATCCCACTCATCCCCCCGCATCGCACTGTGTTTGATACAACCGGGGCAGACGGGAGGATGACGCAGACATAATGAGAGGCTCTTCCTCTCTTTTTATTTTTTTTATTCCTGCTCTCGGCTCCCCGAGATGCCCGACCGTTCAATGCTCTTTTTCCTTTCCGGTCGCTGTCACTTCTGTTTGGTCAAGGTGAAAAAGAAGCCACTTGACATACAAAGACCGTAGACAGGAAGTGCAGTGAAAAGTGAGTAACTGCCCCCCCCCCCCCCCCCACCCCCCCCCCCCCCCCCCCCCCATAGGCAGGAAAGGGACGGATGTACAGTAATGGGGAAATGATGGAGGATGATGGTAGGAAGTGAGGAAAGAAAGAGATAGAGGGGAAACTGGAGGGGGTGCTGGCACTGGAATGACATGCATGAACACCAAAGCGAGCAAGGGGAAAGGCGGCTTTGCCATTCACTTTGAAGCTTGCTCCACTTCTGTCTGTCTTACGTAACAGAAAAAAGAAGAAAAACAAGTGCCAAAAAAAAAAAAACGAGGCAGGATGGAGAGAGAGAAAAAAAGAAGGCAAAACAGAACTTCCAAACTTCATTTCTCTGATGTTTTCCGGCAAGCGAGTAGCTGTATCTGGACGCTGGAGTTAGTCACCGCGCCACGCCGAGCTTCTGGTGTTGAGTGACGGGTGAAAAGAGTTAGCGGAACGAGAGGGAGATCTGTCGGCGGTGTGAAGAGAGACGAGAAAAGGAGGGTTGAGAGGAGGCTGTCGGACAGAAAAAGATAAGGAGGCCGAGGAGAGGAATGGAGGAGGAGGAGGATGAACAGAAAGGAGAGGAGAGGGACCACGCTGAGCATTTGAACCCCAGAGAGCGATCTCTACGGCAGCTCTCCGTCTCTACGTGATCTCTCCATCCTCGCGGTGCTGCCGGCGCACATGGGGGGGGGGGGGGGGGGCTTTGCTCCACACACACCTCCATTACAGTTGCCCTCTTTCTGTTGTACTGTTCCTTTATATATATATATTTATATTGGTTATGACAATCAATCTTCATGATGTCACCGTCGCCCACGGGCAGTCAATGTTGCTATGGAGATCAGTAGATCTGCACCGAACCGCCGGCGTAGGGACTTAAGCTCACATCGGTGTGTGCATGCGTGTGTGTGTGCGTGTGTGTGTGTGTGTGTGTGTGTGTGTGTGTGTGTGTGTGTGTGTGTGTCTGTGCACACGGTACATCTTTAATTGCCATCTGCAATCTGCATCCTGAACACAGCCAGTAATTCGAGAGGCCCAGCGTGGGGTAAATAGCTGAGACTCATTTACAAGTGTGTTAATGGACTTTCTCTATATTTTGTCTTTCTTGTCTTTCCCTTCTTTCTCTCTCTCTCTCTCTCGTTCTCCCTCCACAGCAGCAGTCACTCACGCGTCCGACAGTAGAAACCTATCGCAGTGTGTAGAGGTGGATGCGCGTGTGTGCGTAATTTGCATAATTTTATGAATAAACTCACAGTTTTAGGTGGGTAATTATCTTCAGTTGTGTCATTACCATAAACATTGTCTATGGATTGACTATGATTGGCTGTTGCTGATTATAGAGAATAGAAGTTAACAGGCCCAATGCTAGCGTGTGTGTGTGGGGGGGGGGTTGTTTGCTTTTAGTTCAGTTATTATTGTTGATGCTCAGAAAAACTGCACAGGATGAAAGAGAAATGGATAAATGTGATAGAAAAAAACCCAGATAAACCTTTTTTTTTCCTACTAACGTGCCCAGTGAAAGGATAATTTCCCTCAGCTATTTCAGCCTCGCCTTGCAGTTTCTAATTCCTCCCTTCTATTCTGCTCCTTTCCTTCCTTCCTTTTGCTCCTGTCTTCAGCCCCTGAAATGTGTTATTAGTATTAAACAAGGGAAAAATAGGCATTTTAAGCACCAGCTTTACTTTCCCTAATAACTACCCTCCGTGGTAATGATTACCCCCTTTGGAAACACAAGAAGAAGAAAAAAAACAACCTTCTTGGGTTACTAGGCAATAAGCATGCAGCTGGGCTTGTGTGTTTTACGTTGGTGGTGTTTTGCATATATTGAGTTAGCGCATCATTTCAGAGCTTTCTTCTTTATTGTTCGGCTCGTTTTTTTTTTTACGCGTTCCACTTAACCGACAGCTTACACTTTTTAAATTTTTTTAATATATATATATATATATAAAAAGCAGTTTGTTACACGGTTTCTGTTTCTAATGTTTGGTTTGTTCACGTGTGGGCGAAACAGTCCCTTCCTAACACAGCGACACTGTCGCAGATATAAGATATAAGACAGTCCTCGTTCTGGGCAAAGTAAAAGTATTTCTAAAGGTCAATCGAGACCTCCACAGTGCAAGTTAGTAAAAATCTGCACGTAACCTCCGACTGGAGAGAAACCCTGTTCTGGGAATTTTTGAATATCCACTCAACGCTTTCAGACTGCCGAGGCCAAACATCTGAGCTTTTGTGTGCAGACCAAGAACTGTGGATTGTGGATTGTGTGTCTCGCCAGCTTCCTCGCCGCATGCTAACAGCTAACAGCGCTACCGGGGCGGGGGGAATGTCTTCTTTCTCCTGACTTGCGTCTCCCTGCATGTCCCTCGACGTCTCCCAGACAGACGCGGCGGCGTGTGCAGCGGGCGTTTGCAAATTATGTTGCTCGATGCAAACGCAAACAGAAACGTGCTCTACTTAGTATTCTGAATGGACCCTTAAACCCAAGTGCTGCATCATCATCATAATCATCGCCACCATCATCATTATCATCAGCGTCGTCGTCGTCGTCATGACAGTGTTACATAAGAGAACTGCGAAAAGCTTTCTACTAAGGGAGAGTGTGATGTTTGTTTTTTCATACCAGCATTGGTTCAGACACTCGATCTGACGATGTGACGTTTAATAACAGTAATAACAGTAATGCGTTGTATTCATATAGCGCTTTAAAAGGTATACTCAAAGGCACTTTATATGGTTAAAAACAGAAACAATGACGGCAATATAGACAAGTCTGAGAGACTTCCAGAGGGAGGGGGCCCAAATGGAGAAGTCCCCCCAGGCTTGGACAGAGTAGGGGGGGGTGAGGAGGTGGGCGTCTGCGAAGGAGGTCAGGAAGGTTGTGAAGAGCTTCGTCTGAAATGAGGAGAATATTTTTTGCTGAGGGGTTAGGTGTATTAATATTAATATATTTAGAATGTGATTATAATGTACCAAAAGTATACTTTTGGTATATTATTAGCACATTATTAATAATGTGATGTTTACATATTTTAAGTATGTTTCAAATATACTTAAAATACAATAAAAATATAATTTAAGTGAACTATCGGCATGCATATTAGCACATACACAGTCAATTGTACTAAGTATACTTTAAGTTATACTATATACTTCAAATTGTACTTAAATACTATTTAATGACAACTTAAATATATTAAGTACAAAATGATTTTTTCCAAAATAGCACACTTTAAGTATACTTATGATTAGTAGGGCTTCAAGTACACTCAAGTACGCTAAGATTAAATGTACTTATATTTATTTTTCACCTGTGCTTGTGTGCATATGGCTATGCCACCTATGTGTTCTCATGTTTATGCCTGTATATTGTTACGCTCTGACTGTAAAGCCCCTTTGAGTTTACATGTAATACAAAGTGCCATTGAAGTAGGATTTCCATTTGAGGGCTCATTTTGAAGGCGCTTATAAATTATTTGGGACTCGTGGCCAGTTGAACGTTGATTTTAAGAACTATCCTCCGGATCTGACGGCGACCGAAAGACGACGTCACACACTCCTCCTCCCCTCTCTCTCTCGCTCTCACCTCAGGTTTCTGTCACTGTACATCTCAAACACTCGGAGGAGATGTTCTTTAAATTCCCGTGGAGCTCTCGCCATCTGTCCGGTGTCGCCTGCTGGCATCGGAGCCTGTCTGTCGGGGAGGACTCGGCGGTCCGTGCTTCTAGCAGCCAGCCGAGTGTGCTTGACGTTAATCCTCCACATGCTCATTTGTCAGTCGATGGCGGATGGATGGGCCTTATAGATAGGGCTCGTCTTTTTTTTCTTCTTCTTATTTTAGTATTCTTAATGCAAAATCTGGGTAAAAATTTTTTTTTTAAAAGGCACTCCGGCACATAAATTGCAACTAATAATCGTTCACATTGTTCGCTTTACTTCCCATAACTGTAACCGCAGTTACACGGCCACTCTTCTTGCAGAGCTTGTTAAAAAAAAAAAAAAAAAAAAAGATTCTAACAAATAATTGACCCATCTAGTTTGAATGAGGACATTATCGTCGGGGCATTTCCACTTCGTTCTCCATCCTCCAGCTCAGCTCCTTCTTTTGTGCATTTAATTACCAGCCGTGATGTATAAGCGTGGCCTTTTCCATACGAGGTGTTGCGAGACAATAACTACCAAGCATGGAACTTCACTCTCTCCCCACTTCTATTATAATCTCCTTCCTCTACTTTTCTGTAATCGCATGCACTCCCCTATTAGAGATAACATGACCTTTTTGTGCGTTGGCAGTTTTCTCGCGCGACCTTTAGGAGTGAGGCGGAGTGAGAACAGCTGTGGGTCGAGTGGAGCGTAATGTGGGGCTAAAAAGGGGACGTGATCACAGAGTGAGACGAGAGAGAGAAAGAGGGAGAGAGGGGCCATTACAACTCTTTGTCTTCAACTGGAAAATGAGGAGATTAGTCAACCTTCTTTTTTGTATGTACGTGCGAGTGTAGCCGGACTCCTCTGACCTCATCTCAGATCACACCTTGTTTCACAAGAAATCTGTCACTTTCACTCTTTCGTGATGTTCCCTCCTCATCACGTCATCTTTGCCACTCATTGGTTCTGGACGGCTGCCTTTTAAAAAAAAAAAATTCTCACCAGCTCCATCACCCATTCAATTTGAGCTCTCCCTCTTTTGTGATAAGCGTTGTTATTTTTTATTTATATTTTTTGCCCGCTGAAACCTAAGTGGTGAATAAGCAGTCGTTATTTATACTTTTATTTCCAACCCTCATCTGAGAGAGAATGTGTCAGCGTTCACTTATCCTCCGAGTATTAAATATAGATTGTGTTTCATCCCCGCTAAACGTTTTACTCTCAGAGATGATTGACGATTACATTGAAAGTCATTTTCAGAGTAAGCATACCTCTAATATGCTAGGGCCTTGCTTTGTGATGGTGGTTTATGCTCAGTAATGATGTTTTGGAGAAGAAGAGAAAGTATATGTATTTTGCAAATGAACTGCAGTTCCTCAAATCGCCACTTGAGGCCGGCTCCAAAAGCGAGTCAATCTCTATAGAACCACATGTTAAAATTGGAAATTTTTACAGCAGAAATAAACTGAATGGAAGTTTGAATTATACTCACTCAACAGGTTAAGACTTTGAGTTATTTATAATTAAAGGCGTGGCCTCTTTAAGTGACAGGCGGGTGCCCTACCAGGTCGCTAGCTGCTATATACGGCCGTTGCATCAGCATGTGGCCATCTAACCGCTGTCTTTGCCTCTTTCTGGCTCCCTCTTCTTCTATGTGTGGTTGTTCATGCTATTTACAAAATGATTTCCTTTTCCCTTTTTCTTTTTGGTCTTTTCATTCCCCAAGCTACCTGCAGATGTGTGAATTAGCGCCACACAGAAGGAGAGAAAACACAAACGCAATCAAGATCCACACTGCCATGCCATGATAAAAAGAATCGTTGCTATTGTTTGATGGATTGTCCATTCACCCTTCACGTCCTACAGATCCCCCTGTGGGACTGTGAGCCACTGTGCCAGCCAATAACGACACCGCATGGCAGCTAAGCTAGCGTTACCAGACGACTAGTGTTACCAGACGACTAGCGTTACCAGACGACTAGTGTTACCAGACGACTAGTGTTACCAGACGACTAGCGTTACCAGACGACTAGCGTTACCAGACGACTAGCGTTACCAGACGACTAGTGTTACCAGACGACTAGCGTTACCAGACGACTAGCGTTACCAGACGACTAGCGTTACCAGACGCTAGCGTTACCAGAACGACTAGCGTTACCAGACGACTAGTGTTACCAGACGACTAGTGTTACCAGACGACTAGTGTTA
Source organism: Cyclopterus lumpus (assembly GCF_009769545.1). Taxonomy (NCBI): domain Eukaryota; kingdom Metazoa; phylum Chordata; class Actinopteri; order Perciformes; family Cyclopteridae; genus Cyclopterus; species Cyclopterus lumpus. Next base: position 7,212,751 of record NC_046986.1, read on the forward strand.
CCAGACGACTAGTGTTACCAGACGACTAGCGTTACCAGACGACTAGTGTTACCAGACGACTAGCGTTACCAGACGACTAGCGTTACCAGACGACTAGTGTTACCAGACGACTTGATTCAACCTTTATTCAATGGGGGAGATTCACCGTAAGAAGCCTGCAAGCACTCCTCCTCTGCCGTATCGCTCTGTTTTGAGGGGGCCTTGCTCAAGGGCGCCTCAGTTGGTGGTAACGAGGGAGGGACAAGTGCTGCTTTTTCACTTTTCCCCCTGCCCAGATTCATCCTGCCGGTCGGGGGAACCGGCAACCCCTTTCCGGTCACAAGCCGGCTTCTCTTACCTTTCGACACCTACCCTTTTAAGGTTCACATGCCTTGGTGTCCCGCCATGGCATGCGTTTGCCTGGTCTTACGTCTTACCACCGAAGAAGTTGTCTACCTCAAAGCCGGAGCTGACTGGAAGTATTGATGTCCCGAAGTAATGAAGCTGCACTATAATGTAAACAGACAATGGAAAGATACTCACAGTTTCACATGTCCATTCTACCCAGTGATACCGTAAAGTGTGCCAATTTTGTTTTTTTCAAACCACATCTACGTTGTATGCACGTCGCATATACAGCATATGAACGCATACAAATATCTGCACACAAACACACAAACACACACTCTGCCAATGCATACAGAAAGGGGAAAAGAGTATTCCCCAGTTGGATGCTACGACATATCATTTTCATTTGGATCGTTCCGGTGTTCTCCGCAGCGCCGTGTGGTTTTTTTTGTTTGTTTTTTTTCTTAGTGGGAATGATTGCAGCGCGGTGGAAAAGTACAGAATGGTAATGATATCCTCCAGGAGAAGTTCCAGCAGGCGCGGCGATAATCATTTCTACAGGATTAAGTCCTGACCCACATCAGCACCGGCGTATTAGCATTCTGAGAGAGTACTGCGGCAAGATTCCACACCGACTAAAAAACGGGCCGCAGTTAATGCGACGGGAACGAGGACGGAGAATAGGAGCGTGGACACGGAGCGAGTGGGTTTGAACAGCGAGGAAGAGAGAGTCGGCCACGCGTGTTTTGGTTTATGATTTCTGGTGCGCCTCATTTGCATCGTGACTCCTGCATTGAACAAGGGACGTATCTGTGGAGTGTCCCGTCCTGCAGAGAACTTCAGATGAACTTCATTTTGAATTTCATTGATTTTTTTATTGATTTTTTCAAATTAATTTGTGTTGCTTCTAGCCATTGAAGGCGTGTGAATGCGTCTCGGCCTCGCCACCAGTTGGAGGACCAAAGAGTGTTGTTTCTTTTCTTTTTTTTCTCTCCGCCAGAACAAGATCAGTCAAAGGAATCGCAAAATATGGACAAACAAGCAGAGGTGTTATGCTCAGTAGCGCCTCGAGACATTTTTTATTCAAAATATCAAAATCAGGGTTTGTGAATTCAACAAAATGAGGTCGGAAGATGTTCCTCTCCAGGACTTTATGAACTATTGAACAATCTGAGAAGTAAACAGCATTCTTTGATATAATTGCTCACGGCTCATGGATACATACAGCCTGAGGTGAAGGGTCCCGTAAGGCCTTGCTCAGCCTTATACAGGCTCTCAAAACAAAAAGGTTGAGAAGCTCCCATTTTGCCCTATCATATTCTCTCTCACACACACACACACACACACACACACACACACACTCACTATGCACCGCTGAATGATCTTGCGTGGTTTCGGTGACGCAGTGTTGGCAGGATGTGTGCAGATGCTGAGGTCCTCTCTTTAATATTGTTTTTATGTCTGTTAAGGAGAGCCATGTAAGACATAATGTACAAAGTGCCTTTTTTATGTGGAAGTGTAATACTTGGAGTGTTTGTCTGCAGTATTTAAGAAAGTGTCCTTCCCTAATGAAAGACATCTCATACAACGTGTTGGAGAACAGAGCTGTAGGGGGAGCAGGGTTTGCTTGTCAGGGATTTTAACAAGCGGTTCGTAGGCAAGAATGGAAAAGAGTTTCATATCCGACTTTCTCTAAAAGCGGATTCTTTCCTGCTCGAGGGTCATTTAAAGTTTTCATATCGGAGACTTTTTTATAATCTCAACTAACGCTTTTTATTATGAATCCAAAGATAGTATGTGAGTCAGCAACACCTCTGTGTGTGTGTGTGCGTGTGTGTGTGTGTGTGCGTGTGTGTGTGTGTGCATGCATGTGTGCGTGTGTGCGTGTGTGTGTGTGTGTGTGTGTGTGCGTGTGTGCGTGTGTGTGTGTGTGTGTGTGCGTGTGTGTGTGTGTGTGTGCGTGCCTGTGTGCTTATGTGTGTGTGTGTGTGTGTGTGTGTGTGTGCATGCATATGTGTGTGTGCATGTGTGTGTGCATGTGTGTGTGTGTGTTTGCGTGTGCATGGCGTGTGTGCGTGGTATGTGTATATGTGTGTGTGTGTGTGTGTGTGTGTGTGTGTGTGTGCTTGTGTGTATAGACTCTTGCAGCTGATTCTGCCTCATTTGGAGATATTATTATTATCTATACAGAGGAAATAATTGTTCAGATGTGACCCGAGCATACATTGTATTCTGCATTTCGCCACACACACACACACAAAGGCACACACACACACACACACACACACACACACACAAAGGCAAACACCACCATGATTGTGTGTATTCGTATATCTCAGGGCCTCTTGTCTCTGAAATGAATTACCACGCGGCCTCACTGGTAATACCTGTCTCTTTATGGAATCAATTAGAGTCCACCATAAGGCACAGCTTCTGTTGTCACACACAGAGTGATCACTCACACTTTCCCTGAGCCCAGCGGACCGAGGATGAATCTAGGCTGCCGTATAGTTTAGTGTTGGAAATGGAACTTATTCATCCTTTAAAGATGGCACATTGCGATAAGTGAAGGTGTGAGTATTATTTATCTCTGAAGATGGACTTTCCTGGGTTTTTAATATTTAGAGTATTCACTTATTTTGCCGTTTGAATGCTGCCCGTTGACATCATTTCTGTCAAATATGTACTGTGCACGTACCATGTACACGTACCATACTGCTGAAATTAGTGTAATCTTTTCAGTGAACAACAAAACAAGAAACCAAAACAATCAAATTAAGCATTTTATTTAGCATCAAAATGAATAACGTTATTTTTCATGATTACAGTACAAGCTAACATGCTAGTTTGAGTTTCCACAGTGACGACTTTCTACAAAGCATGATGGGAACAACAACAAAAAAAGTGATATAAAAATTTAAATTATAGGTAAAAATTAAAAACAGAAGTGAAACTTGAAAATGTCATTGATATTGTTGCATTTCATCCCAGAACGAAAGAGAAGAATGTCCAGATACGTGTAGAGATATTTACTAAAAAAACACCTTTTAATAAAAATAAAAATAGTTAAAATGTATATAGCATAATATAAGCTATCCATGTCTTTGACACATATTGAATCTGCCAAAAGACTGTAAAGGAAATGAGTGAGTTAAAAAAAATATGTCTTTGAAATTAAGCTAAGGGTGCGTAACACCCAAGTCATTAATTAGCAATATGTTAATTACTGTCAAGGTGAGAAACCATTAAATGTATGAGAGAAAATAAACTGCTTTAGAAGACTTGAAGAACTGAACTATCAGTTTCAATACACACAGTTAGGTAAATTATATCAAATCATGGATGCAACAGAACTTTCTCAAACTCAACTGCAATAAATCTGAAATACTCATCACCGGCCCGGACCTTCTCTCAACATTGATGGCTCCATCGTCCACCCAGGTCCGCAAACCCCCCACCCTCTATTTCCACACCAACCACATCACCAAAACTGCCTTCTTCCACCTCAGGAACATTGCACGCCTCCGGCCCTCCCTGTCCTCCGCCACCACGGAGATTCTCATCCATGACCTCATGACCTCCAGACTTGACCTCTTTGGCTCTGCCAACAAAATCCTCAATAAACTTCAGTGTGTTCAGAACTCTGCCGCTCCACTGCTCACCTCCACCCTCCAACCCCTGCACCCTACCTGCTAATCCCTGCACCCTACCTGCTACCCCCTGCACCCTACCTGCTAATCCCTGCACCCTACCTGCTACCCCCTGCACCCTACCTGCTAATCCCTGCACCCTACTTGCTAACCCCTGCACCCTACCTGCTAACCCTTGCACCCTGCCTGCTAACCCTTGCACCCTACCTGCTAACCCCTGCACCCTACCTGCTAACCCTTGCACCCTACCTGCTAATCCCTGCACCCTACCTGCTAACCCCTGCACCCTGCCTGCTAACCCTTGCACCCTACCTGCTAATCCCTGCACCCTACCTGCTAACCCTTGCACCCTACCTGCTAACCCTTGCACCCTACCTGCTAATCCCTGCACCCTACCTGCTAACCCTTGCACCCTACCTGCTAACCCTTGCACCCTACCTGCTAACCCCTGCACCCTACCTTCTAACCCTTGCACCCTACCTGCTAACCCCTGCACCCTACCTGCTAATCCCTGCACCCTACCTGCTAACCCCTGCACCCTGCCTGCTAACCCTTGCACCCTACCTGCTAAACCTTGCACCCTACCTGCTAACTCCTGCACCCTACCTGCTAACCCCTGCACCTTACCCTCCACTACATCACTCACTCTGCAGAGCTTCTCCAGTTTTTTCCTTTTTACCCGAAATGTTCTGTTTTTTTGGTTTTGTTTGCTCCTTGTCTTTCTATTTAGTTTTGTTATGTTTGCCTATGACTTATGTAAATTGGGCTAACGGTTAGCCGCTAACCAGTTGGTTTTAGCTGACAGTCTGTTTGCATGTGAGTGCTGCTTTCTGCTCGTGGATAAGCCATGAAGGCACAGCGATCTTTTTTGTGTTACTATAGAAACCAGATCCAGAGTTACATTCTTTTAAAGTAATGGTCCTCGGGGACAACAGCAGAAAAAGTGAAAAACAGGATATGATGTATTGCGTTTTGAAGTTGTTTGAAAAATAGGGTCCGAGACCCGTCTGGGGATCATCTAGAGGATTTCTCTGTGAGATTTACCTGATGGTGTCACAGCAACAGCGCAGCAGAACTTACGGTTATGGTGAAAGTGACAGAAAATAATTGAGTGATGAGTCATCACTGTGAGGATGTGTGCAGTGCATCTTATTAAATCTCTTCTGGAGACAAGGGGGCACTGATTGATGCTGAGCTCTCCTCCTGGCATGATGGAACGTATGTATTCTGTAGGTACACACACACACACACACACAAATCAAACACAGCCTGCTTCTCACAGGAAATCATTGCAGTAATTAACACACTATCCTGCTTCCTAGCTCCCTCGACGCCACTCTGATTGGCTGAAAGTCATCCTGAGAAGCGACTCCGCACAGTTCCCACAGGTATTTTTGCCACAGAGTACAATCATCCCAGTGCTTTGTGAGTAGCAGGGGGACATCATCAGCCCGTGTTAGTGTGTAAACATGTTGGTTTTCCCCAGCGCCCACGGTCCCAGTGTCTCCAGCCCACTTGGCACAAGTCATTTGTCAGCCTTGATTTAGACGTATCAACGCGTGGCGAAACCTGCGTTTTGCCGGACACGCTTCTCGGTGTGTTGTGGCGACGGTGACGTGATGGAGGGGACCGCCTAGAGATTGAAACCCGGGAGGAGATGACGCAGGAGGAGGGGGGGGTAAGAGAGAGGTGTGAGACAAAACAGAGGGGGAAAAAGGAAGGATTGGAAGGAGAGGTAGAGCGGCGTACGCGTCTACCTGCCGTGTTGAGATTTCCAGGGTGAGAGCGCGGCGAGGACGGGGGTGCCGGAGGTGCGATAAGACGCAGAGGTGTGGGGCAGGGGGGTGAAGAGGTGAAGAGGGGCCGGCACCCCTTTGTGCTACAGAAAGGAGGTGTGTGTGTGTGTGTCTGTCTGTAGAAGAAGGAGAAGGCAGAGGATGAGGGAAAAAAAAGGCCGAGGGGGCTCGGAGTGATGTTCGGAATCGGAAAGATAAGCCAAAGCTTTGGTTGAGGGGAAATAGCGAGATAGCTCCCCAGAAAAAAAAAAAAGGTTAGCTGCAGAGAGGAGGGGCGACGTATCTGGAGGAAAGAGAAGAGACACAGAGGGTCTCCGTGTTCAGGAAGTAAGGAGATGTGATCTTTTTTTGCATGGAGAAAAGAGATGAAAGAGAAATAGTGAATTAATTCCTTAGATATGCTGTTCTCAAGACGGAGTGTGAGTGTGTGTGTGTGTGTGTGGGGGGGGGGGGGGGGGGGGGGGGGGGGGGGGGGGGGGGGGGGTTTTGTAAAGCTCCAGAGGGTTTTCAAAAAAAAAAAAATGTTTTAAATCACAATTTGCGCAGTTATTACATTTAGGTGCAACTGGCATGAGCAAGTCTTGTTATCGCTATTAAACTGCAAATCAGTATAATTTACCTTCATGTTTTTTTTTAATTAGGCCCATTTCTTGTGGTCTGGATTGGTGTGATCCACTATATTTCTCTTTTAATGTCTCTATTGTTGTGACATGGTTTCATATGCGCGTTTGTTAATAATCTCAGTCTCACAGTAATTGGTAGGTGTGTTTTATTTAAGAAAAACTAATAATTATACCCTGAACATGCATGAATTAATTTTTTTCCAGAAACGTGCAGATTTACTCATTCATACTGTAAATCACAGAAGGACTCATGTCGACGTATATCATGTATCATCATGTTTGCAGGATGCGATAAACAACACTAGTTGAGTGCAATGATGGTTACGGCTACAGCTGAGGCTCATGGGAAAACAAAATATGTATCTCTTAAGAAACAAAGTTACAGATTTAAAACTATCGCGGCTTTAATAAACCCAAGGAACATCAAAGACGTCGTCGTCAAAAAATGAAGCTCTAAATGTAAATTCAGTGTTTCAAACTGCCGTGATTAGCCCTAACTGATCAAAACTAATGTTACATCTCAAATTACAAGAACAACAATAACAAAACCGCTTCACTGAATTGAGTCCATGTGGATAACGCTCCAACGCAGGCATCCGGGGATGATCGTTATGGTCACAGATCTGACAACATGAATCAAATACAATGTTAATTGAGCGGTCTATAATTAGATGAGGGTCCTTAGTGTTTCAAGGGAATAGACAAGAAAGTGTCTCCTTTTATTTTGAAAGTACGGGTGTTCATTTTTCTTTCTGTTAACAAGAAGTGAGATGACACAAGTGTGTTTGAACAGGGTTACAAGCCCTGGTCTGGGTCGTGAGCTCTGGTCTGGGTCGGTGATCTCTGGTCTGTGTCGGTGAGCTCTGGTCTGGGTCGGTGAGCTCTGGTCTGGGTCGGTGAGCCCATGTCTGGGTCGGTGAGTTCTGGTCTGGGTCGGTGAGCTCTGGTCTGGGTCGGTGAGCCCATGTCTGGGTCGGTGAGTTCTGGTCTGGGTCGGTGATCTCTGGTCTGGGTCGGTGAGCTCTGGTCTGGGTCGGTGAGCCCATGTCTGGGTCGGTGAGTTCTGGTCTGGGTCGGTGATCTCTGGTCTGGGTCGGTGAGCTCTGGTCTGGTCGGTGAGCCCATGTCTGGGTCGGTGAGTTCTGGTCTGGGTCGGTGAGCTCTGGTCTGGGTCGGTGAGCTCTGGTCTGGGTCGTGAGCCCATGTCTGGGTCGGTGAGTTCTGGTCTGGGTCGGTGAGCTCTGGTCTGGGTCGGTGAGCCCATGTCTGGGTCGGTGAGTTCTGGTCTGGGTCGGTGAGCTCTGGTCTGGGTCGGTGAGCTCTGGTCTGGGTCGGTGATCTCTGGCTTTGATTGAGTTAGTCTGGCCTCAGTCGGTATTCTGGCCAATAGTCGCCTAAGTCCGTATAAAATGGGTAGAAAGATAAAGTCGCATTTATTTAGTTCACCATCCCATAATCACCCACAGGGCCTCTCGTTGTACAACGGGCCTCTGTCTTCCGCTTTCTCGGACAGAGCACCAATTATGTCATCAAAAAGGGACGATTAGCAAAGCAAAAAAGGGGGGGGGGGCATGAACTACCTGTTCACCAAAGGCTTTAATTCTTACCGGTAATTAAAGGCTGACATACCCCTGATGGATCATCATGGGGGAGGGGGGGGGGGGGGGCACAGAACAAAAGGGGAGAAGGAGCGACAGAGAGGGAAAGAGAAGCAGGATTCTCCTCCTGTTAAAAGCTCTCAGGCTTGTAATGGTAATTAGGGGCTTGTCTCTGGAGAGAAGGGGGGGGGTGCCCACGACTCTTTCATGTTCTCATTGCCCTTACTCATTCCTACACTTATACTCCCCCCCCTCCCCACCCCCCTTCCGCAATGCAGAGTAAAAAGTCATCTTCAGTTCAGCCTCCTGCCATTGCTCCACATCGGCTCACGGCTATACGCCACATCTTCACACGCCGTAGGGCTTATTCGCAGGTGTAACTGTTTTAAAAAAAATACGAGAAGTTGCTATTTTTACGGTTGTGTGCATCCAGAATTTCGATTTTGGCCCCCTCCTCCAATTAAGAGCCACCGAGGACCCCCCCCCCCCCCCCGATGTGGCACGCTACCATGTCTTTCCTGTATTTCCCGGTGATTGGAATGAGGAATTCGAAGAGGGGTCTCTAGGGGGACGTTGTTGACGCCGACTTTGCTGTCGTCCAAACGTCGTTTCTCGATGCTCAGGTTCTTGTTGCACAGCTCATCTCACTCCCTTGCCCTTGACTAGAACGCGTGTGTGTGTGTGTGTGTATTGCGTAAGTGGTGCGACTGTATGATTGAGGGGTGAATCTGAAGCTTATCACAATGCAACATGCACTGGGGGATTTCTTCACTGGCACTTTCCATACCGATCCATCCATTTTTAAACCACGCAGATGGATGCGCCTCCCTTTGCTACACCGAGCACACACACACACACACACACACACACACACACGCAGCCGTAACATATTGAAAACAATCTAAAATACACCACAAAGTACCACGATAGTTTGAAATACCTCTCGGCATGTTGTCGAAACCCACCCGTGTGTGTCTGTTGTTTGCTCTCTTATCCTTCCCGTGTGCAGAGAAAGGATTACACGGCGCTGCGTGCACTTTTTTTTTCATGCTTGTTTCACACCTTGTGGGGGGAAGAATCATGACTGACAGGACTTGTATCAGATTCCCTTACAGCGATATCCTCTTTACAAACACAATTTCTCCACTCTCTCTCTCTCTGACAGACACACACACACACACACAGAACAATATGCACACACACTTTCTGTGCCTGGGCCATTAAAATGAATGCTTAATATACCCAAACTCTGACATTACAGTCTCTGTCAAAAGCAGGGCTGTAGAAATAACTCAAAGGACTTGTGCATTAACTTTCCCCCCGCGGTCAGATGAAAGGTTATATATGAAAAAGGAAATTTCTCTTAATTATTACATTCATAGCACCGTCTTAAAATCCTATTTGACGGAACGTTTTCATCTGAAATACATCAATGCGTCACTCGTGCTCCGACCAAAACCTCGAGCGGAGCCGCGAGGGAGGCGACCGGCTGCCATCGAGCAGAGGCATCGAGCGATTGTCTGAAAATAGCGACGAAGTGGTCGTAGCTCAGGAGGAGGAAGAGGTATGTTTACGTAAACGACTGGGTTCTCCCAGTTCAACATGTTAAGACGCCACAGCATCAGAAGCAGACGATCGTTTACATTTTTATCGCGCTTCTTTTTCTGAAATAGTTGGTTTACGATAACCCTAAATTTGGATGGGTATACTTGACTCCTGACTAATCTTTTTTTTAATTTTTTTTTTTTAGTAAAGCGAAACGAGTCTACGAAAAGGTCACGGGGATTCCTGCACCGGGGGGGGGGGGGACCAAATGTCACGACAATCCGGTGGTGGTTGAGATATTTCATCATCCAGAGCTGCTGGCGTGGCTACAAATGACAAATAGCTCAATAAAATTGTGTTTTATTTATTTTTAAACGATTAATAGAAGGCTGCCAAGTAATTAGACGAATATTTTCAATTTGGTTCATTTGAATACAATTCAACAATGCTGTGAACAGCTGGTTCAATTGAAAGCAAAACAACATGACAAACAAATGACAATTCCTCACAATCGAGTAGTTATTTGTTTTTCTAGACGATGCTCAATAATTGATGTTTCTGGTTGCTTCCCTATTTTTGAGTGTGTGTTGTCACACTGGTCTGCTATGCCGTGCATTGGAGCTATCGTTGAAGCCAATCACCACGGCCCAAGAACCTCATTACACAAGCACAAGGGGAAAACTTCCACTAATTCCACCAACTTTAATGAAGGAGTAATAGCATGTGTTTTATTTTTACACGTCTCGCCGTGTGTCTGGACGGGATCTTGGGATCTTTATTTTCACCGTATGACATCGTCTTGTAATCAAGCACGCTCTTAAATTTGTTTTGCCCCGAGACGGGATGGAAAAAAAAAAAAAGGGTGGGGGAGATGATGCACGCAGCCGTTTCCCTCGGCAACCCGGTGGTTTTCGGATTAGTCCTCAGAGTGATGACTGGTAGGAACGGGCAGTCCCGTGATGGGATGTTAATAAGAGACTTCTTTTCTCATTACATTTTCTAATAATGATTTTCACCATCAAGTGCAGAAACTTTTTTTTTACCCTTGACTCTCGACACCATCCTGCATTTTGGTGTTCGTCGGGATGATTTGGTTTTTGGGGTGCGCTTGATTTTCCACACACGGCGACTCCCAACTCGCCGTGTTTCGATGTCACGCTTTGATATCGTGTGCTTTGTCAGGTGCTTCCCAATTTCATTTTAAAAACAATACACCAAACACTCAAGCTTGCTTTGGTTCACATGAAACTTCCAGCTCGTGCAAAGTGCTCTTCGGGGCCGACTCTGCTCCCGAGCAGCGACACGTGAAAGACAACGGGGGCCTATTCAGTGGGTTCTAGGGCGGGGAAGGACGAGACAGCGATGACATTGACGTGCACGTGCGCGTCTGTTCATTTATAATCGTGCTTTTGTACGCGCGACGGTTTATTGTTTCATTTTTTTTCTTTTTTCTCCTGCCTTGTCTGTTCATTCATCTGCCCTTCTCGTCGGCGTATCTGTCAATCTCGCTGAGCGCCCGTGCATCTGCAGACCGTGTTCCTCTCCTCGGGCTCGTGGACTATTCCCTGCGTGTGGATCTCAGCGGCGGCTCCGTGGAGCCTTATTATCCCCAAAATACGGTCAAACACGCAGCAACCAAATCAAACTCATGACCCTCTGTGGCACCCGTCATTTTATAGGCTCTCACTCACTTATTCAATCAGTTATTCATTCATTCATCTGGCCATGCAATAAAGAGAGCTAATATAATATATGTGTTTTATATATATATATATATATATATATATATATATTTAAAAAGAATGTATTCTTTGGAAAGGCATGATGTGGTTTTCTGTTTATGTTCTTATTAGGCGTGAATGCACTTATTGTGGGTGCATGGTGAGCATCTAAAGCTCTGAGCCCAAAAAATATGATTTACACCAGCTGTCCGTCGGTCTTTTATATATTTTTGACACTTTGGGTGTGCGAAAAGAAAATTAGCGCTTTTTTCGAAAAAAAAGAGTAAGATATAAAGATCGATGGTGCTCCCATGCTTTTATGGAAAATAAAAAAAAAAGGCTGCCAACCAGGTAGCTTAGCTTAGCATAAAAGCTTGATGTCCAATACATTTACACGCATATTCTGTGTTTAACGTGAACAAACAAAAGTGTACAAAATGTTGTTCTCATAGGAGGTTTATGTGTGGGATTATTTCATGACCAGGAAGTCAGTGTGGAACAGCGTGTGAATTAGTGAACGCGTATGTTATCACACTTTTCATATACTTACATGTAAGATATATATGACAATTTTAGTTCGACCCATCCGGTGACTTGGGGGTTCAATGTCTTGCACAAGGACACCAGTGGCCGGGGGATCGAACCCCTGAGGTCTTTTTCCTGCGTGGATAGCATGAAACGTGTGTGACTCGTGAAGTTATGTTACTAAATGTTTAAAAAAAACAACAACATTGAGATGGGGGACGTATATCTGGGAGCTCAAGTTGTTGTTGCTATAGCAGAAAAGTCTGGTCCTAAACTTTTTATCTTTCTGAAAACAAAGCAGATGCCTGGATTTTGAGGCTACAGTCGCTAGATATGATTTCACTAAATGACAAAACAAAAGAATAAACTGCACGTACAGCTCTGCTTGAGAAGAAATGTGTGTCTTGTCATGCTTAATAATAATAATAATAATAATAATGCATTTAATTTATATAGCGCTGTTCGCGGTACTCGAAGACACTTTACATAACATAAATATAACATCCTAAAAGCTAAAATAACTCAAATTACAGGTAAAACAAATAGGGACTTTGTCAGTTGCTCGGACCCTAATAAATAAAAATAATAAGAACATAGGGCCGACAAGCACACATTAAAAGCAGTTCTGAACAGGTGGGTTTTGATTGGCGATTTGAATACGGAAAGATCAGTGCAGAATATATCGACTCTCAATATGCCGTTTGCAGTTTTCTGTTATTTTCATCTGCCGTGATGAGTTATTGTTTGCTTTCAACACCACAAAACGAAGCCGGAAAGCAGACTGAGACCCACCTTGTCAAGCGGACCGGACTTGATGGCTCGGTCCGCACCGGGGTTCAGTAGTTCCAGACCCAGCACAAACAAAACAAACGGACCCCAGACAGTTAAAACCGAACCAGAGCACCAAGAGAGGCGCTTAAAATCTCATTTCCATGAGGCGCCGTGACCGACTCTCAGCCGGGGGGGGGGGGGGATGTCAATCACTCAGATTACATGGATTTGTTCCACACCCACGCATGCGTGAAGAGGCAGAAACAACACACAGCGACGTGCACACATATAGACACACACTCATGGAAACACTTAATCATGCTCCTGTGCTGCACGAGGCTCACAGTCGGGATATTCTTCACACCGCTTCTTGCCAAGTCTGGCAGCGGCACTTTTATTGATTAGTGAACTTCAAAAAAAGTTTTTACCAAAAGAATATCAGAGATATGTGAAAATATATCAGATTGAGAAAACATATATATTAGACTATATAAAACTAATGTTTGGTAAAAATGCCAAACATTACATTGCTCCTTCTTCTTAAATGTGAGGATTTTATAGTTTTTTCTATGTCTTTTTGTGCTGAATATATTTGAGCTTAGGACGTGTATATAATATACGTCCTAAGCCTAAACCCAAATATATGTGTATATATATATAATATATATATATATATATATATATATACACATACATATATTTGGGCTTAGGACTATTGGTTGGACAAAAGAGACTTCTTCACATTGGGCTTGAGGAAATTGCGATGGATGTTTTTTTCACTATTTTCAAAAATGTTGAGGCCAAACAATACTTTGATTGATCGAGACAATATTAACCGATCGAATCAAAGGCATTGTGCAGGTGCAGCCCTATATTATATATTTTCCAAAGTCGACACATTGTGAAACATCTCTTTCTAACAAAAACATATTATTGTCAAAATGACAGGTTAGTTGTGTTTTCACCTTTACCGTCACTTTTAAAGGTGGATAAAAATGTCCTTATTGTTTTAGAGTAGCTGGGAAATTAAACAAAATAAAATGACTTATCTATCTACATATGGAATACGTTACCTGTAACTGTGCAGACAGGTTCTCATGCACTGTTCCTACTGACGGTTCTGTAAAGTTATGTATTCCGTAGTTATAATAAAGGTATTAACCCAAACCACAATCTTTTCCTTAACTTAACCAAGTAGTCGTGTTGCCTTAGCAGGTCATGTGCTCGTGAGATGTCATCGGAGCCATTGCGAGAGCGTTAGTGAAGCCAGGTGAGAAGGACTCGCTCTCACGTGAGTCTCCTCCTGGAACAGATGTTTCACTGTGTTCTTGTGTTTTTCTTCCACACTGTTCTCTTAAAAAGCCTCTCTGAAGCCCACGGTCACAATTTAACTTCCCTTTGTCTTTCCTCGGCGTGCCGTGACGCTGTTTTTTATCTCAAACTTACTGTACTCTCCGATTTTAAAATCAGCCAATAAGCACTTTAATTATCGTATGTGTTTCTTCTATTATGGTGCCCGAGGGGGTCGCCCCCTTAACTCCTTCACACACACACACACACACACACACGCTCGCATCATTAGGACTGACTACAGGCTGCCTGGTCTGTCTGTGCACGTGACCGCCTCGCCCGGTAATAACTCGCCCTCAAGATCAGTTAAAGTCAACGCCGTTTCTTCTGAGTTACCAATGGTTACAAACTGCTCTGGGAGTAATAATAGATCATCATCATAATAATAATAATGATACTGCTGTGCAGTTTGACAGCAGGAGAGAACAGATTTAACTTGATAGTGTGAGGAACTGTTCACCCTCATTGTTCCAGGTTCCTGGTTAATAGCCTTTCCCCACCATCTGGCTCACACTTCAACCGACTTGACATCATAGTAGCGCGCCGGCTCAGAGGCTAACGACAGAGTCGTGCCAGATATTAATCACGGGGTGATGTGTTTTGCGTGCTGTAAAAGTGCAGGTGCTCTGTCGTGTGTTTCAACTGTACACCTGGAATGTTGTTGGGATAAAGAGAGGGCTCCAGAGGGATGGCGATGCCACGTTTAACATAGGCGGAAAGAAAGGGATCGGAGATACTATTCATAATGGAGATGTAAATGAAATAGCGGTCATCGTTGCCCTCAATTCATCTCATTTATGATATTACATCACTATAAGAGACGTCTCTGTGAAGCTGAAATGGAGCTATGAACTGTGACAAACAGCAGCCCTTAAATTCTCAAGAGAAATCTGCATTCGAAACGCCACAAATCCACGACGACACCTCCACCCACACAACCCTAAAACACGCACCTTGTTTGGGGGGGGGGGGGGGGGGTTCTTCTTCGAGTCACAAAACAAAAAGATGTTTTGTTTTTGCCCCCCAAAAAAAACCTTGTACATCGTAATCGTAAACCCCGAAAAGAGTGACATCATCGCAGCACGCAGAGCAAAAGAAAGAGACGCTTCATTCAAGCTTCGAGGGGCACAAAGAGTGAAACGACCAACGCGACACAACGTCCAGCTGTCTCAAATGTGGCAGGTGTGACACACACACCCAGCCCACTGGTGTGTGTGTGTGTGGTGTGTGTGTCGCGGCGGAGGAACTAACACAAGTGAGCCGTGAGGGAGTTTTTTTGGGGGGGACGGGGGGGGGGGGTGGGGGGGAGGGGGGGGGGTGGGGGGGGGGGGGGGGGCGGGGGGGGGGGGGGGGGGGGGGGGGGGGGGGTGCTGCACTTTGGATTAGAATAAGACAGCGTGAGGCCTTCGACAATTTCCTGCGATTCCCAGAGAGCTCAGTGGAGACTTCCTCTGCAGGCAGCATGACATTCCTCGTTTGCAATTGATCTGTGGGATAAACTAACCGCATGGGGGGGGGGGGGTTATAAATGCCGAATCCGTCTCACACAAAGAGACGCATGGTTTGCACATCATGTACTTTGCACAGTGTGGTTACCGCTACACAAACGATGAAGTACGACTCACACGGTTAAGCGCCGCAACCTGTGCATGCGTGCTGTAGTCACATGAAGGAGGTTTCCTATTTTGTAGGTGCGGCGTGTCGCCTTTGTAAAGCCCCCGTTCTGTGCACAAATACCAAGCTGAGAGTGGCTGTTGAACTTTTGGAAATGTCAGCTGCCGCATCCTTCGCAGACAATACCGTCAGTTCATTCCTGGGTGTCCTCCTGTCCTCCTTTCCCCTTGCCCGGCCCTTACAACTTGCCTTGTGCCGAGAGTGTGACCTTCTGGAATCTTTTGAAGCCGCGTCTGGCTTGTGGGCAGAAGGAGGAGGGGAGGGGGGATAGTTCTGAAGACGTGTGTTCCTGCCCGGGCCCGTGGAAGAGAAAGATGCAGAGTTGTTAGCGGAGGGGGGGAGGTAGAGATTATCCTCAAAAAGTAAAATACAGTAGAACTTACTCAAAGTTATTTTTGAGGCTGTATTAAGTGCTATAGTTTACCTTCCATTCCCCGCCGGGAGCTGTCCGTGGTGCTGAGCAGGATGAATGAATACATGCCCCCATACCAGTGCAGTTTACCTTGCTCATGAACATCCTGCTGTGAAACAGGGAGAAGTGTCTCCTTCATGCCCCGTCATGCCTTTCTCCCATCGGCGACAGCCCCCCCCCCCCCCCCCCCCCCCCCACACACACACACACACACACACACACGCTTTACAGTACGCGCTACGCTCATCTGTGTGCCGTTTACATGTCGCTGTGCGGTTCCCAGAGAGGCATCAGCATGCGATTGCCGGGGGCCACTTCAGAGGAATGCAAAAAATAACCATGTGCTCCATCTTTTATGTTCGCCCAGCCGAACACGTGCATAGTTCATGACGGTGCATCATCTTCTTTGAGTCACAAAACAAAAAGATGTCGGCTCCTCGGTGACGATCGCTTCTTTCTCTTTTTCCCCCCACATGTGGACTCACAACAAACTGCAGTTGTTGACTCTCGACTCGCCTTCATACCCCGGCAGCGGCTCTAAATACAACACTGTTACTGTCAGCCTCCTCTCACTTTTTTTTTTTTCACTCACTCAGCTCCTTGGTATACTCCTGATCTCCACCACATGAAATCCCGTAAGCGCCAGCTTGAAAGACTCTGCAGGAAAACTGGTTTAACAGTCCATCTCCAAGCCCACTCTGACTACCTTCAACAATACAATGACGCTCTCATCTCAGGACCACCTACTACTCACACCTCATACACGCTGGCTCCTCCAACCCAAAGGCTCTCTTCTCAACAATAAACAAGCTTCTCAAACCCAGGGACAACACCTCCAAATCCTTTACAGTCGACAAGTGCAACTCTTTCCTTTCATTTTTCAATACAAAAATTGATATAATTTACAGCAACCTGAAGACCTCACCCGCACTTTCCATTTCTCCACCCCCTCTCCCCATATTCACCCCTCAGCCCCTTTCTCAGTTCTCCCCTGTGTCCCCTTTGGAGCTCTCTTCATTCACAACAGGAATGAGAAGCTCCACCTGTATTCTGGATCCCATACCATCTACTCTCACCAAGGAATGTCTCCCAGCCATTGCTCCACTCATCATAGCAATAATCAACTCCTCCCTCAACTCCGGCTCAGTCCCCGACACACTTAAACTGGCTGCTGTCACCCCCATCCTCAAGAAACCTGGACTCGACCCTGAGACATCCTCTACCTGCTCCCTCTTGGAAACATCATACGTCATCACGGTCTCCTCTTCCACTGCTACGCTGATGATGTCCAGCTCTACATCTCCACAAAAGCCATTACCACTGCTACTCACTCCACTCTGACAAACTGCCTCACTGACATTAAATCATGGATGCAAACCAACTTTCTCAAACTCAACTGTGATAAATCGGATATGATCATCATCGGCCCCAAATCTCTCACCAAAACCAGTCACAACTTCTGCCTCAACCTTGACAACTCCACTCTGTCTCCCTCCCCTCACGTCCGCAACCTCGGAGTCATGTTTGACAGCAACCTCTCATTTGAACATCACATCAAACAAATCACCAGAACCTCCTTCTTCCACCTAAAACACATTGCCCGTCTCCGCCCATCACTTTCCTCATCTGCTGCTGAAACTTTAATCCACGCCTTCATCACCTCCAGAATTGACTATTGCAATAGTATTCTTTATGGCACATCTTCCAAAATCCTAAACAAACTCCAATACATCCAGAACTCTGCTGCTCGCCTGCTCACCCACTCCCGTTCCCGTCATCACATCACCCCTGTTCTCCAGAGCCTTCGCTGGCTCCCCGTCCCACAACGGATCCAATACAAAATCCTTCTCCTCACTCACAAAGCCCTCCATAATCAGGCCCCCTCCTACCTCACCGACCTGCTCCACCACCACACTCCATCAGGCCCCCTCCTACCTCACCGACCTGCTCCACCACCACACTCCATCCCGTCAGCTCCGCTCCTCTGATGCCGACCTCCTGTCCATCCCACATAGGACCAAGCACCGGACGTGGGGTGACAGAGCCTTCTCCATATCTGCCCCCTCCCCTCTGGAACTCTCTCCCCAAACTCATCCGAGACTGCACTGATCTTTCCTCATTCAAATCGCAAATCAAAACCCACCTGTTCAGACCTGCTTTTAATGTGTGATTGTTTTTTGTTTTTGTTTTTGTTTTCTTATCAGGGTTCCGAGCGACTCAAAGTCCCTATTTATTTGTTTTATTTGTTTTACCTGTATTTTAGCTATTCTTATTTATTTATTTTTAGCTTTTAGGATGTTTTAATTATGTGAAGTGTCTTTGAGTATTATGAAAAGCGCTATATAAATTAAATGCATTATTATTATTATTATTTTGCCTTATTTTTCCTTGGTCTCAAGGGGGTTGGGGTGTGTGTGTATGGGGGGGGGGGGGTGATGTAGGCAGCTCTTGAGTGCCCTCATGTGTTCATTAGTGTTTACTTGCAGCTCCTTACACAGTGTGCGTGTGCTATTGGCACGAGCAAATACTTACATCATTTTGTAGGATATGCACAAAGAATTGTCAATGCACACGTGGTCCAATATCTTTATGTGTGTGTGTGTGTGTGTGTGTGTGATGCGCACATGAATTCGCACATCTTTCCCACGAACTATACGGGACAATGGAGCGTGACAAAACCCTCCTGTTGTCTGCTTGCCTTCGCAGGAAGCGCTTTGAACCTGACCTGCCGGGCGTTTTTCGGCTACAGCGGCGACGTCAGCCCGCTCATCTACTGGATGAAGGGAGAGAAGTTCATCGAGGACTTGGACGAGGAGCGGATCCAGGAGAGCGACATCAAGTAAGGAAACACTGGATTTCACAGGATGGCGTCAATGAGGAATTAATAGTGCACTGGTAGACGGTTGATACCAATGGTTGTGCATGTTTTAGCCCATTAACCCTTTTAAAAAGTCATTATTTAATCAACTTAACTAAACAGCATACCCAAGCTAAAAAGGGTGTATCTTCTGCAACCACAAGGTCTATTTGATTGATTTGGGTGTTAAAATAAACACTTATATATTGTTCAGATGTGTCTAATACCATTATATATGTTACTGGTTAAGAGTAAATGAAGATGGCACACACCACAAATGTAACTCCAAACTCCATACCAACTATTTTACCAGAAATGTACGTTGCCAGATTTCCAAGCAGCTGCTTGTTTCCATTTATTTTGTTATGCGAATACGTGAATCGTGTTTCCCATAATCATTCATTCATTTTGACGCCATGTTAGTTGTTTTTTTTTGTCTAAAGGACTGAAAATTGCACTGTAATTGTGCACAGTAGCAATATGACTTGCGTATATCACACACACACACACACACACATATAGCGAGATAATAATCTACTGATGTGAAGAGGGAACACACACACACACACACACACACACACACACACTACCGAAATGGGAATTTGAACCATGGGAGTAAAACTATTTATTAATTGCATTATAAAGTACAAGCTCATAGTTCTGAACACTGTGGCCTCAATGTGGCGTTTTACACATGCACAGTGTCGTATGTCTCATATTGATTATTTGTCCCATGCCTCGTTGCGTCGACCAGCCGCGATGTTTTAAAAGTCGAGCCACGTCTGGCTCCACTCAGGTCCTCGAGTCTTCAAACTATAACTAAAAATATGAAAACGATGTGCAGGTGGTGAACTGTGCGTCGTGATTAAGTCCCAAGTCTCTGCAAAATGTTTTCGAATATGAAATGAGTTGAAACCGGTAGCTGACGCAGTTATTATGTAAGCTGCTGTCCTTTATGAACACATATCTGTGATGGCTGATGGGTTTGCTTCTCTTGCTCTCTTTCTCTCTCTCTCTCTCCATTTTCAGAAGTTCAAATGGGGAATATTGTGTTAAGTATTGTTATGTAAATAAAACACAGATATTTGTTAGTGTCTTGTTGTCGCAGGGTTTGAATATTTATATTATATTTATATTAATTTATTTAATATAGTTTTTTTTTTTTTTTTAGATGAATAGTCTTGAGTTTAGACAATAAATCTGGGAAGTTTTCATGTGAATCATATTGTGCGTTACGTATATATTTTGTCTCCATTGAAGTTGTTTTGTTGGGAACCGATCAGTTTGTTTCTCGCTTTCGAAACTTTAAATTTGTAAACTGTACATTTCTTTCACGCACGTCCCCCCCCCCCCCCCCAAAAAAAAGATGCTTCTCCATCTTTTATGGACCTCACTTTCAGGGCGCTGAGGCATTTAAGACGAGACCCCCCCCCGTTTCCATGTTTCTCTCTCCTGTGCGGTGTAACACATTTAAACAAGTTCATTCCCCGGTCCGTGTGCATGTTTCCCATTAGGGCTGTTTGGAGAAGCTGCAGCTCTGGGGAGACGGCCCCGTCAGATGGTTAACAACTGCCATTTTTCACACCGCCGCCACTATCGCTATCTCCCTCGCTGCAGCGACCTATAGCGGCATGCAGATGGGCAGAGGAGGAGGGGGAGGGAGAGCGGATAGGAAAGGGATGGATAGAATAAGAAATGTGGTAGAAGTCACTTCGGAGGGAAGTAAAGGAAACACATTTGCGATAGCGAGTTTGCTTGTGCACTGATATGAACATGCAACAGAAGCAAATCTCATTTTAAACCACCGACGCTGCTCTCCCATCTGTCTTGTCTCTGTCTTCCTCCGTTAGTCCCCCCCCCCCCCCCCCCCCCTCTCACTCGCAGAGGAGTTATCTTTTTAATAAATCATACCGATATTTCACGCGGTGGATCAATAATGTATTTGACCATCCACTCTCTGTTGCTGATCCTGGATGCTTTTCACCATCCGGCAGTGGGACAGATATATGGATTACAGCATATATGCAAAGACGGTGGAGCGATGAGGAGAGAAAAGGGAAAGGAGAAAACGGAACATGAGCTTGTCTTCAGGCTGGCACCCACACACTTTAGCTTTATTACTAATGTATCCGTAGTCGAGCTCGAGCTAAGAGACGAGCACTCACACCCCCGGGCACAGAGTTCCTGCAGGCATTCATTGACCCGACTCCGGGCATATTGATTTCGGAGGAGTTCATTTCTACCCCGAGCACATGAATTCTCATTTGCACCGCCGGGGACGGGGCTATCGTCGTTATCGTTGGCATGGGTCATTGGACATTAGCATAGCATGCGGAGATTAATAAATTAGCAAAACAAATCTGGCTTAATAAAGAAGGCGATCGATGTGCGCTATTGAACCAAATCGGTCCGTGTTTTTTTTTTGTTGCAGTTGCGTGTAAAAATGAACGAATGAGTGGCAAAACACAGATGTGCTCACGGGAAAAGGAGAGGAAATATTGAAAGGAGGCCGTAGTGGAAGATGTGTTTGCGATTTACTCATTCGGGCTAACTTGATATCGATAATTGAACATTGAGTTCTGCACGTCTTTGTCCTTCTGATTCAGCATCATTCAAATCACCCCCCTCAGCCCAGCCGTGTTGTGGGCTCTCCTTCGCCTCCCATCCCTACCGGTGCGCTTCAGCCGGACCTTGTTTATCCCTCCACTCTTAACTTGGGGGGTCTTCAGCCGGACCTTGTTTATCCCTCCACTCTTAACTTCGGGGGTCTTCAGCCGGACCTTGTTTATCCCTCCACTCTTAACTTCGGGGGTCTTCAGCCGGACCTTGTTTATCCCTCCACTCTTAACTTCGGGGGTCTTCAGCCGGTTGCCTTTTGAGACTCGGGTTGAACAGCGGTGTGTCATCTACCCGTCAGGTTGAATGGCGGCCGGCTCCGTTGTCTTTTGGAACAGTGTGATAACCTGAAAACTGAAGGCTTCAAAGTACCCACCACTCCCTGGAGAGGCATGAATTACCCCCCCCCCCTCCCCCCCCCCTCCAACCCAACCCCCATTGCACAACAAACTGAGCTGAAAATACAAATATCATCAGCGCCGCCTCAGCCTCTCCACGCAAAGCCCGTGATACACTTTCAATTACCGATGCCAAATCTCCCCAACAAGCTGTCCTTATGTGCAGTTTATCGGCTTGAAAGCGAGAGAGAAGAGAGAAGCTCGAGAGTCATTATACCCCTACACACTCATGCACACACACACACACACACACACACACACACACACTTTCCCTATCCCACTCCGCCTTCTCAACACAGCCCTTATTAACACATACAGTAGATACCCCCCCCCCCCCCCACACACACACACACACACACACACACACACACTTCTCTTTCTCATTTGCACTTTGTTTCCTCCGATGTGTAATTTGTGCTGAGGGTGCTGCAAAAGTGGGCTAAGTAGTGCATCCGCGGTATGAGGGAGCATCATCTCCCCCGTTCTCTCCTCCATCAGGCTCAACCAGCCCAGCAGGGGACACTCATTTACTTTACGGAATATTACTTTCTCTCTGTTACCATGGCAGCCGCTATAAAAAGATTTTCTTCTGATCGCCGTTATTTGATTTACTACCCCCCCCCCCCCCCCCCCCCCCCCCCCACACACACACACACACACACACACTCTCTCGCATAACACAGAGGAAGAGCCCTTATTGATTTTCATTTCTAATATGTTTTGAGTGCAAAGGGAGAAGAAATGAACATTGCCTTGAAGTACTTACAGTAAAACAACAACAACAACATTAAGGGGGGATGTGGGGGGGGGGGGGGGGGGTCTTAATCGAGATCCAAGTTGTACAGAAAACACGCCGCTCGCCCATCACGTTCGTTTGCTCTGATCCACGTGTTCTCGCAGAGGAAAGCGTCCTCTCAGGAATCATCTCCGTCATTTTTTGTTTGTTGTTGTTGTTGTTTGTGTGTTTGTCTTGCAGGATTGTGAGGGAGCATCTCGGCGAGCAGGAAGTGGCCATTTCCTTGACGATTGACTCTTTGGAGGAGGAGGACCTGGGAAATTATTCCTGTTACGTGGAAAACGGTAACGGCCGTCGCCAAGCGACCATCCAGCTCTTCAGACAGGGTAAGGGCTCGTTCAGTATATTCAGCATCGGCTCTTCATCAAAGCTATATGCTGAATGAAGTATTCAAAAGCCTCGCTGCTCCATTTTCGTCAAATAAAAGATGTGGTTCCCCCCCCCACACACACACACACACACACATTCCCCCAAATGTCAGCCTTACATATTTTAGTGTCTTTAGGAAGTCCAGGAATTTGGAATAAAGTCCCGCGTCTTCTGAACAAAACTGCACGTAGAAGAATATATATTTCTTGTGTCTTAATGTGAAAGGGGTCACTCGTAGCAACAAATCCCACAAAGAGTTGATGTTTGAGCATCTTTCAGCTTATTGCTTTCATGTGTAGAAGCTTTCATAAACCTGTATACTACTTATCCAGCACAGTAGACAAAGGAGACCACCCACGGCTAAAAGGAGAGACAATATTAGACTTGCATACAACAGGTGGCCCAAGACCACAAATCCCCAAAATGAACGCTAATGCTCTGTATCTGAGCGAGGCAACTGTTTTATGACGTTTTGCCATAATTTTTCCTTTACGCTCCCACAGCGTTGTGTTTTTTTTTTTTTTACGGCTTATTTTCCGCCGCTGTGTGTGTAGACAAACAAAATCAGGCTCAAAGCTTTCAGGCGTTCACGGCACAAAACGCATCTGATTCTTCAAGATTCACTTCAGATTATGAAATATCTGCATCTACCGAGGACAAAAAGAAGACTTCATATATATATACCGAAGACCTTTTACCAGCCCCTTGTTTTTAAATCCCTTTGTGTCTGCCCCCCTTGTTTCCGGTCCATTGTTTGTCTTCCATCCACCGTGTGTGTGAACAATGTGAGCTGCAGCTCCGGTTCGGTCCTCTCTTTGTGCGTTGCTATTTCGGCTCTCTGGCGTGACTCGTCTGAAGCTCTTTTCACGCACTGGTTGTCGCCCTGCAAAGAGAGAGAGGAGGTAATTTGACGGCTGTTTAAACAGCAAATTGGTCCTCAGCAGTTTCCCAACAGGCCAATAAGTTCAGCATACAATTACATGTTAAGTCTTTATCTGTCTGTCGCACCGCTTTAATCTCTGTCTCTGTCACCGTCTTTTGTAGACGGCCCAATTCCTTCTGAGTGGTCTTTGTAGACTGCCGACAGCTTCATTTAACTCTCACTTGTCAAGGCAGCGTTTTCAAGGAGGAGGGATGCTATGAAATACTTCAAGTCAAGCTCTCTATCTCGCTCTCTCACACACACATTATTCTGATGTTTATTTCATGTTTCCCCTCCCAGAATGCATCACTCATAAACCCTGCAGCAGGTATGTCTCTGTGGGCTGAGAGAGATGGAGAGAGAGGAGGCAGAAGGGGGAAAGTAGTGCTGAATGATTGTTAGTTAAAAGCATTTAAGCTTTGAGGGAACGGTCATGAAATTACATTTTACAGGGCCGAATTAATGCCGCTCTCTTTCTGCGATACCCAGTATCAGTTGGTGTTAATTAAACATTTTTTAAAAAGATCTAGAATAATGTGGTGAAAATCTCTCTTTACAAGTTAAAGGACGTTTGGTGAAATGTCCTTTATTTGTCTTCTTGAAACTATGGAAACAGCCTCAAATGTGTTTAGCTCCATCACTCGACTGTAGGAAGGAAAACGATTCCAATAACATGTCGTGCATTGAAAAGAAATGTAAAGGTATTTGCAGTGTACATCATCTGCAATAAAGCAGAGGGCTGTATCGGGGGTTGCCATGGCAGCCGTGCAGTGCTCCAGTCCACAGTGACATAGAGATATAAGGTGGAACCACCAGGTAAATGGTGCACAACATAACTCACCCCCCCCCCCCCCAAAGCTGGGTCTCTGGGGAGATGAAGAGGAGATAATAGAGAAGAGAGATGAATGTAGAGACAATTGGAGAAAAAAGAGGGAGTAGGAGAAGCTAGAAGAGGTGGAAAGATGAGGGAGAGAGATAAGTAGACTGAAGTCTTTTGTTTTTGAAAATGCCTCCATCTATGTCCAGACTTGTCAAGTCCCACTATGGACTTCAGCCAAAGTGCACAGCCCCCCGGTTGTCATCGGCCACGCCGCTCCAAAGAAATGAACCCAATTTCTCATCATCGCCTTCACCCCCCCCCCCCCCCCCCCCCCCCCCCCCCCCCCCCCCCCCCCCCCCCCCTGCACTGTGCCCTCTCAAGTCATTACGAGCCTCGCATCTCTTCTTCCCCCGGAAGATTGATGGCGCTTCAAAAACTGAAACTACGGATGATTATCCAGCCCTCCAGCAAATGTAAATGTGTCCTATAAAGGGGCCTCATCCTGTGAGTTTACCGGATTGGGGGGGGGGGGGGGGGGGGGTCCGAAACTACTGCAGAAATAAATAAAAAAAGAAAATTGCCTGTTTATGTGTATTCCCCACTCTCTCCGCACCGTGATTGTCTCACCCCGTTTGTAAAAATATATATTCCGTTCTTGTGTGTGTGTGTGTGTGTGTGTGTGTGTGTGTACGTGTGTGTGTGTGTGTGTGTGTGTGTGTGTGTGTGTGTGTGTGTGTGTGTGTGTGTCGTCCTCAGCAGAGCTCATGTACACCGTGGAGCTGGCGGGAGGGCTGGGAGCGATCCTGCTGCTGCTCATCTTCCTCATCTCCCTCTACAAATGCCACAAGATCGAGCTGATGCTCTTCTACAGGAGGCACTTTGGCAGCGAAGATGTTGACGGAGGTAAAGACGGCACCAAGCATCACAAACCCCCCCCCCCCCCCCCCCCCCTCGTTTCTGACTGAAGACGTACAACTCGGGCCTTTTCTTTTCCAAACATCGATATTGAGCGGGCGTAGATATGTGTGTGTGTGTGTGTGTATGTGTGTGTGTGTGTGTGTGTGTGTGTGTGTGTGTGTGTGTTATGTCAGAGCCTCTATCCATAACAGACTTCCCTAGATACAAATGTCTTCTCCTATCTCGGTGACAGGAGCCCATTTCCTCTCTCTCTCTCTCTCTCTCTCTCTCTCTTAACTGTTAGTGTAGAGAGTGTGTGTGTGTGTGTGTGTGTGTGTGTGTGTGTGTGTGTGTGTGTGTGTGTGTGTGTGTGTGCGTGTGTGTGTGCGTCGCGGCAATGGCTGCATAGGGAAGAGAGGAGACAGATTTTCAATTTGTTGCCCATTTAAAAAGAGATCAGTCTCAATATGTCATGGAATGATGCCCACCCTCTGCTGTCGAAGGCCAGATAGCGGGACATTGGGGGGGGGGCTCCTTCCCTTTAGAGACAAACAGGGAGCGCATAGTCTGGAATTTGAGGACAACTTTTTCTGGTTTCCTCTACAGATTATAGGTAACTTTTTTGCTTCAGTTAACAATGTGTTTTTTTTCCTGCTATGTTTTTCCGGAAAGACTGAAGTCATTTTTTTTTCTCCTCCATTTGGATTGTTTCTACAGTAGCATGAATTATCTATTACACACTGTTTTGTCGACTCAAAAACTTCCACATGATTAAGTCATACCGTCAGGGGGGTTGGGGGAGGAGGGGGGGGGGGGGGGGCGCAGACACAAGCTGTTTTGCTAGGTGGTTAATTTGAGGTCGGTTGCTAATTTGAAGGCTTGTTGTTTGATGCGTGGATCCTGTTGAGCGCAGCAACGGCCTTTCCAGTACGTTTCAAAGCTCCTCAAAGAGGTTTTTTTTTGGGCTAGCCCACAATCCAGTTTCCAGAGAATAATGACTAGGACTCACTGAACCTGTCACAAGCACTGCTTTTTCTTTCCCTTTGGTGACTGTGGCTTGTTTTTTGTTTCTTTTATTATTTGTTCCAATTGTGAAGTATCTTTCCTGTTTCCTGTATGATAAGAAATGGTGAACTTGAAACTGGGTGAACCGTAACAATGACTACGAGCCAGCAGGTTTTATCGCTTTACATCAGCGGTCGACTTCACGGATACTTCGGTGGCTGAGTGGGGAGCAAATCCCTGAATCTATGGTTGTGTGGAAATCCATCCCAGAAGAGTGGAGACAGCATTTTACACAAAACTAGCACCGTTTTTTAATAACAAAATAACTTTTGAGGTTGATGCAGACAATTAAACTGATGCAATGAAGTACAAACACATAATAATTCTGGCTTAAAGTTTGTATCGTGAAGTAGAAGAGAATATGTATCATTTAAAATACTGAGACTTCTGCATTAAGTGAAACATTTTTCTTTCAAGAAATGTTATTAATAAGTCACGGATATAATACATTTTAAAGAAATTAGATACTATTAGATACTAACATTACGTGATAATTAATATTTTATCACATTTTAATTTTTACAATGCAAAAACGATTTCAATGTTGTGATGCTTTGATAAATTAAACGCGTAATTATGACCTAATTTAATACAGCCATTTATTCATTTATTTTATGCAAATTAGATTTTGATTTCAGAATGACGAGCGCAGTGCTTTTGTGTCGAGGGTTTTATAATTGAAACTGCTGTGAAAGTTCAGCCAAAGCAAATGGATTTGGGAATGAGACGCTTCTAATCAAATACATGGGCAAACTTTTCAGGTGTCCTCGTACTCTTCCCCATTAAGTATTAACGTTTTTCATCGTATATCCAGGGATATATATCGTCCCTTTTTGAGCTGGGGTGTCAATGCATGTAGTCCACCTTCTCCATGTTTCAGAAAACAAAGACTACGACGCCTACCTGTCCTACACCAAAGTGGACCCTGACCAGTGGAGTCAGGAGACCAGGGAGGAGGAGCGCTTCGCCCTGGAGATCCTCCCCGACGTCCTGGAGAAACATTACGGCTACAAACTCTTCATCCCAGATCGGGACCTCATCCCAACAGGAAGTAAGTCTTGCACACGTACCTTTCTTCGCGTGTCTTAAATGCATCGAGGTGCGTTTGCGGTTGCTCGTGTATCGTAGTAAAGGACCACGTCTCAACGATGTGAGTGGAAAGGTTTTAACAGAATGAGGACGCATCGGCGGTTGAGGAAGAGGAGGAAGCTGGTCGTTTTAGGTGAGAAGAGAAGAGTCACAGGACTTCAATGGAGGGGAATGCAGGAGACGATCACATCTGATTTGGCTGCTGCGCCCAAGCTTGAATGGTGTCCTGAAGATAGGCCAGACATGTGTTAACACCAGAATCTAGTGGCCATTCTCCCTGTTTCAGTGGGGAAGAGTGTGTCTTGAGGCGTAGGCTTTGGTCGGCATACCTGGAACTGATGTATTGGGGGGGGGTGGGGGGGGGGTGAAGCTCCCAGCTGCTTTTTACTTCCCCAGAGTGTGAATGACAGAGAGTCAGACGTATAAAGGGCAATGTCAGATCGACTGGGCTGAAGAGAAGGACGTGTACTTAACGATGCCTGGAGAATGGATGCAGCGGGTCGGAGGTGCGTGGCAATGGGAGATAGAAGAACAATGGCCTTATTTAGTTTGATATTAAAAAAAAATATAAGATGTTTGGAAAGCTGCCCTGGATGTTTGGAGGGGCAGAATTACAGCACGTGATGTCGAGATGGGCAGAACGAGTACGGACTACCTAGGGCCCGTTAGTTGATCCTTTGGTGTGATGGACGGTTGTTGAACTTAGCGCCGCCTGTTGACGTGGAACCTGAGACGAGGAAGACGGGGCTGGTTGCTACTCGAGGTGTGAGTGGTCTTGACCGGGTGTTTACAGTTGTGGTTGAGGCGTGGCCCTTCGCGGGTTGACGTCGTTAGTTCACGGCGTTTGTTTTACGTGTGGTCCATCTGTTTTCCTATTCGCTGTCACTGTCCTGTCTTTCAATGTTGTCGTGCTTTGTGGGGGGCGGAGTCACACTCTCAAATGATTAATGGATGACGATTACCAATTTTCTTACATCCTTTCTAATCTCTCCGGATAAAAGATCATAATATTTCACACTGGCGTACTACAGACATGGGAATACGGTATAAAGTGTGTACCAGGATATATATATTGAACAAATTCATCATCCTCCCCGGTTTTCATCCATGCATTAATAAATCCCGTGAAAAAATTCTGTCTGAACATATTCTCATGCGTGCTAACTCTGCTCAGCAGTCCGTCTCCGCCAGCGGGTGCACGGCGTGCTCCAGTTAGTAAGCAACGCCGCGTGTTTGTACTTGTAGGCTCTCGCGTGGAACAGATTAAAGAAGAAAAAAACGCACACACACACACGTCCTCGTCGGTCCAGATAGAATTAAACATCAGTGGGAACTGAGCTCCGAGCCCCCGACGCCTCCGTCCCTTTAATCAAGAGGAGATCGCTGCCGGCATCAAACGCCGAAGCAAAAACCTCATTGTAGACGAACGTCCAGATCAGGGGTGAAAACACGGCGTGAGCATGTTTCTGTGTTGAGCATGTTTCTGTGTCTGTACTGTGTTCCTGCCCTGTGACCTAAATGTCAACATGTTTATGTTTAGGTCTCACCAATGAGCATTACCAGGACGAAACACGACTCTTTGGAGGTACTCCAAGTCTTTTTCCTCTTGTGTCAGCTGCTGTCATTCACTCTCAAAGTGGCCCTCAACCTATAGACTGTGTAGCGGCGAGCTCTGCCCTCCAGAGTATTGATTACCATACACAGAATAATACTTTGCACCAGAACAAAAGACATATTCAACTGAACAAAGACCAGGCTTTTAGACATGTACGCACACACACATAGTCCCTTTGTCTTTCTCTACACACCATGAGCTACACGCTACACGAGCTGTTGTTTGAGCAGATACTGGAGGTGACTGTCATTATCTTCTCATCACCTTCTTTGTTTTGTGTCTGACGCTGTATGTTCATCATGGTCCCGTCCACATCAAATCATATCTCTAGCTCCAAACATACTGAATGTACGTTCCTCTGCTGTTTTGCTGCTGCTCTCATGTCTTATGCGGGTTTTTTTTTTCTTTTTCTCTCCCTTTCGACCCGTCCTCCTCCCCCCTTTGCAGCCTACATAGAGGACGTGGCGCGCTGCGTGGACCAGAGCAAGCGCCTCATCATCGTCATGACGCCCAACTACGTGGTGCGGCGAGGCTGGAGCATCTTTGAGCTGGAGACGCGGCTGCGCAACATGCTGGCGACCGGCGAGATCAAGGTCATCCTGATCGAGTGCGCCGAGCTGCGCGGCATCATGAACTACCAGGAGGTGGAGGCTCTCAAGCACACCATTAAAACCCTCACCGTCATCAAGTGGCGCGGCGCCAAGAGCAACAAGCTCAACTCCAAGTTCTGGAAGCAGCTGCAGTACGAGATGCCGTTCCGGCGCACGGAGCCCATGCTCACCCACGAGCCGGCGCTGGACGTCAGCGAGCAGGGCCCCTTCGGAGAGCTGCAGACCGTCTCGGCCATCTCCATGGCCGCGGCCACCTCCACCGCCATGGCGACCGCCCACCCCGAGCTGCGCTCCACTTTCCACAACACCTACCACACCACCATGAGGCAGAAACACTACTACCGCAGCTACGAGTATGACTTACCCCCGGGGGGGACCCTGCCACCTCTCTCCTCTCTGGGGAACCAGCACACCTACTGCAACATCCCACTGACACTGCTGAACGGACAGAGGCCCCCCGGGAAGAGCCGAGAGCACAGCCTGGAGGAGGCGCACGCCAACAACGCCATGCTCCCTCTGCTGCCGAGGGAAACCAGCATCTCCAGCGTCATCTGGTAACGGATGAAAGCGGGCTCGGCGTCAGCTGTGGGGAAGATCGGTGGGATCCGCGCGCGCCGAGGCTCAGTCTGGCCGCGCTTAGGAACGCAGTTTACGGTCGTGATTACGGGGCGTAAGTGTTTTGGATCCATTCGGGTTCCCGACCGTTGTTAACTGGGAGCACGCGATGGCGATACAGCAGGTTTTTTTTGGACATAGTTTCCCTTGTTTGTTTGTTTGTTTGTTTGTTTTTTCAAGTGGACAGGTGTGGATGTTTTTTCTATGTGGAACCAGAGGAGATGTAATGAAAAACACTGTTTGATCGAGAAGCAAGACATACGGACTTGCAAGAACTCCACATTAAAAAAAACACTCTATGGCAATTGTGCATACGCATACATACACAGATGTGCATACACACAAACAAAAGGAAAACAGGGTCTTGTACATATATTTCAATTTATTTGTAGCATCAGTGTTTTCCTGTTTTGTTCTTTGAGTTGTTTTATTCCACCATGTTTGTTGCCTTCTCTACTGTAGGACGTTGCTTTAACTTGTTATACAGAGTTGTATATTTTTGATCCTTTTGTTTTTTATTCTTATTTCACATGCGCTTGTTTTCGGAAAGCCAGAATGTCACGTACCTGCGCCGTTGTGTATTTTAATTTCTTTTGTTGGTTTGTTTGTTTTAAAAAAAAAATCTTTGTGTAGTTTAAGAGAACATTTTTAACACATTTTATTTTGGATTTCGCCTGGACATTTCAGGAGCTTCGTGGAGCTGAAACTCCTTTTAGTTTACCTGTAAAAAAAGGTGTATCTAGTTTAAAAGGAAAAAAAATCATAGAATATGCAAAAAGAAGGAGGAGCTGGCAAAAATAGACCGAAAAGGGGGGAGCGACCCGGAGTGTGGGGGGGGAGGGGGGGGGGGGGCGTGCTAGTCCTCTCCAGTCAGACAGACCGGCAGATCTCTCTCTAAAGCTTCATATTTTCTATTGAAACAAACAGCCTTGCTGTTTTAGAGTGATAGTGAAATGCCTCACCTTAAAAAGGAAATCTGTAGATTATTTTAAAAAGAATTCTATTTTTGTAACACAAAAGAGTTTGCTTGAAAAGTCATACTTATTTGCATTTCATCTACCATAGAAAAAAGGGGATTTATGTATAAGTGTTATGCTGGTTTTGTACACTTGCAAATGTGGTTCCTGGTTCGTTCAGAGGTTTACGGTGGCTTTTGAATCCCACGTGGACAAAAAATATATATATATCTCCTCTACTGTTCTAGATTCAAAAAGCAAAAAGCATTTTCAATGTTTTGGTTTCTTAAAACATAATGTTATTCCCATCCTGATAATTACTTTTGGTTCATATGGGTAGTTCATGTTTAAGGAAAGCAAAGAATACATTTGTGTTTTGAAAGACTTTTTAAATATATTTGAAGGTGTGATTTTTGAGTATGCATAGCAAATAGATATGTATTCTATATATAATATAGATATTTATATAAATATATAAACACGATTTTCACTCGGAAAGAAATGTCTATCTTTATAGAAACACTATCATAATCAGTTGCCCTTACTTTCTCACTGCACATTAAAAAAAACATTGATTTCCTTGATGTTTTTCTTTCGTGTCCCAACTTTGAACATTTTGTTGACAGTAATTCACAACTTCTGCCTCACGTACTGATCACGCACCCACAAAATACACATTAATAGTCAGATTCATGTCACGTCCATCACACTGAAGAAGCATCAGCATCTCCAGATACGGTTGAAAAAGTAAACTGTGCCCTCACCTCCCAACTGCTCCTACGGTGGACCACGAGACTAAAAAGTAGTACCAGATAACCAGAATGCAGTGTACTGCACCTTCTGATTATTTTACGGAAATAACCACAGGTTATAAAAGGATATAGATTCACATTTTGAAACATTGAAACTGTTTTGCTTGCCGCTTCCTGCTGGCTGCGAGGACATCCCCTTGTTGACGTGTGTCCCGTGGAGGCAGAAATCCAGGGTGCTCATTCTGGGAGTTTAACTTGAGGCCAAAATGACGCTTCAGCAGTTTTGAGTTAATCAAATCAATACTTTTTTTTAAATGTTTTTAGTACGAAACTCCCTCTGTGGTTCCCCCACTGTGTCTCTATTGCCGAGCCGCTTTGGACAGACGGTAACATGAAGGAATAAAAATTAGCTGGATATTCACTTGAGTTGTCTAAGTCATGCGAAAACATCACGTTAGCTTTTAGTGTCCATGGAACGAGGACTGTGGATGTTGACCCCCCCCCCCCCCCCCCCCCCCCCATCACTTATAATTGGAAGTGCATTAGGAGGGGGTCTCGTAAATGTCCACTATAAGCAAAAAGTGTTTAAATGTTCATATGAGCGGTTTGATTCAGAAACACCGGACGCACTTATTATGAAAAAAAATTTACTTTGCAAACAATGAATGATGAGAGCTTTACAAAAAGAGACCAGGGAGAAGCTGCTGTCCAGATGTTCCCCGTCTTCCCGTGATCCTCACATTGCAACACATAACACTTAACAAGCATTATCATTCACAGCAGAGTGTCGACGCAGAGTGCGAATGAGAAAGGTCAACGATCAGCCATGTCAGAGGTCACGATCAGAATCTCACCAGTTCAAAGAGGGCTGATATTTGGGTTTCTGAGGACTTTTTTTGGTTGCATCGTATCCCCCCTTTCTCTCTCCTGACTATCTTTCCTGTCACATAGAGGCAGAAATGCCAAAGATAAACCTTAAAAAATAAATAAAAGTGCTGATAAAAGAAACATGTTGGCTTAAAGCCAAGGAGTCTCATTGGTCGGCGCAGTGCTGCCAAACAGTGCCATCTCCTGGGGGGATTCGCACTACCTACAAGGGCTGTTTGTGATAGAAAAACTGGTAAACACAGAAACAGAAAGCAGATTTACTGATTCTCTGTCGACCCCAGGAGAGAAAAGAGAAAAGAGAAACTGGGCCAGAGGAAAAAAAAAATAAAGAAAAGAGACTGGGACGGAGTTAAAAGGGAGAGAAAAGGAGAAAGTGAGTGAAAGACAGAGTCTATCACCACGCAGGCGACGCACATGTGTGTGTGTTGGTGCCAGGGTGCACGAAGGGAGCTGTACAGCTCAGATGGTTTCAGACTATGCAAACACCAAGAATAAATAACTACAACTGTATCAATGAAAACGCAAGCGAACCGCAACCACTGGAGGCCGAAGACAGAAACCAAGCAGTTGGATGCATGTTGGCAGCCTCCTCCCAGACAGCTGGAGTTTGATTAGCACACTATTTATCACCTTGAGCAATTAAGGACTTAACTGGAGAGAAAATAGGCCCTGTCGAGGAGGGAGACAGAAATAAGCCGGGTGGAAAAGTAACAAATGATATTCGTCGCTTTGGAAGTCGTTTTTTTTTTGTGTATTTGTGTGGGCTGGACGAGTAAAACAATGCTCTATAATAACAAAATACATCATTGTGGGTTAAGGTTAAAAAAAAAAAAAAAATGTTGTATCTTAATTAATCACTGGTTTAATGCACGCCAAGTGATAAATATCAAACGCACCCTTTTGGTTCACTGCGTGGACTGTATGGTTCAATACCAATCTCCACACTCAAGGACAGTATCCCACAAAGTCTAAGTTTAGGGCTGTCACACCTTTTATGAACACTTTCTGTTTATCTATCCAACATTTAAGTTAGTCATTGAAGCTGTTTTGACTAAAACAAGTAGAAGCAGTTTAAATCAGGGCGTTAACAGTATGAAATGCATTACCATAATTGTCCTTAACATGTTATAACCTTGTCATAGTAATGTGATCTGCCGGTTAAGTCCCTGAGGGTTCAGGGTTTACGGCTTTAGGGGGGGGGACATTGGGATTGGAACTACATAAGAAGTGGACAAAGTTATCGTGACATTACCCGTTGGTTTGTGGACTGCCGCTTTGAAGCCTCGAGTTTGGCGTTTTGGTCGCCGCCATCTTGACTTTTTTTTTTTTTTTTTGCAACCAATGAACAGAAGTGACCATATTTGGACTGTGGAGGAGGGACGCCGTATAGACGGCTCTGGTCGGGCAGTATCGCTGCGTTATTGGAAAGCACCTCACGATACGATACGTATTGATATACGAGTGTCACAATGCGATATGTCGCAATATGTTGCAAGACAATATAATACATATTGTACACATTGAAAATGTAAAAATACAGTTGAAAGTACAACTTACTGTGTACCACCTGGATAGTCTAATACGTACATAACAGTATATTGATAACTCAGTGGCAGAATTGCATCAAAACTACTTTGCATTACATATGAGCTAAAAATGCACTTAAAATAAATAATGATATATGAAAAATAAAGTGCATATTGTATTATCATTGTGTGACTGAACACTTTTTTACTAAAATGCACTTGCCACAACCTCATTTGAAAATTGTGTCACTGAAGACATTATTCCATGTAGATGCCATGAACATCATATGAAATAAAATACAATAAGTAAAGTTGTGTGTCAATATGGCTGGCTCCTTCCCATTTATGTCCCATTCCTCTTTTACGTATAGATACTAGGCGCGGGATTATAATACACTATCGCAGATATTGGGTAGCGAGCTGTCAATCACAAGGTAGCCCCACCCTAA
The DNA here is from genome assembly GCF_009769545.1 of Cyclopterus lumpus. Taxonomy (NCBI): domain Eukaryota; kingdom Metazoa; phylum Chordata; class Actinopteri; order Perciformes; family Cyclopteridae; genus Cyclopterus; species Cyclopterus lumpus. Next base: position 7,247,984 of record NC_046986.1, read on the forward strand.
AGCATACTCCGCTTTATGGTCGAACGAGCGATTCAGACCATAAACTCATGTTTACAATATTTACTGAGGGAATAAATCAAGAGAGAAGTAGAGTCATTTTCTCATAGACTTCCATACAATCTGACTTCTGAACAGTGGCCACGGGGCCTAGCCCCACCTTGAGCCACAAAAAAAAAAATATATATATATATATATATATATACAAAAACTATAATAATAATTTAATAAGAATATTTAGAATATTTATAAATTATACAAATTGTCAATATTTGTGTTTTTGAAAATATGGAATATACCCAGTAATATTTGTAAAATAGGATATCTGCGCAAAATATATGCTTTTTCTGCACTACCTGCACGCCCTCTCCGCCTGTCTGCATGTCTCAGGTGCGCTGGGGCCGAATCGTTTTGGCCCAAAAGAGGCGGGTCTAAGAAACAGTTTAGCCCATTACTGATTAAAGATATAAATGAGTGACATACAATTTAGCCAATCAGCGTCATAACATAGATTCAGCTTTGGGCCATGACAAGTAAAACAGCTGGGCCCAGATCAAGGTTCATAGGGGCATCTTAACATATAAACATGTTCTATTAGATTTGATACATATATATGGGATTTATATTATACGATATTTTGATTTTATTATAACATATTTATGATATTTATATTGTATATTTATATTATATGGTATTTATATTTTATATTATACTGAATATTATTATATGATATATATATATATATATATATATATATATCATATATTAATATACTGAATAGTATGAATAAGATGTCCTTATTATCAGTGTTGGAATAAATGTTAAATATTTAACTACAAAGTGTTTGATACTTTTTTTGCATTGAATCACACTGGGGTGTTTGCTGAAGAAGTGAGCCGAGAGGGTGAACACGGAGCAGGTGTGTGTAGGACTTGGCGTTGTCGGTTACAGACGTGTGAATACGGCAACACACTCGTTGATGGGTGACACTCTCCAATGTGTGCAGTCCTGTGTAAAGACAGCTCTCTTATTTGTGTGTTTAATCACGTGTTGTCTTGGAGAGGATTTATTCTGCTGTTAATTCTACAAGAAGTGGAAGGCTATTTAATTTGATGTGGTTTAATGATGCTTATTGTATGAGTATCATTGCACTTCTCTTTTTATGTCCCGTCGGCCATTAACTTTATCGATAATGTGATATGAGGCTAGATGTCACAATATGGTTTAAGTCTTTTTTCTGGTTTTAAAGGCCGCATCGCCGTAATGTGATGTCATTTTCTGAACCTATACAGACTTCCTTTACTTTCCTTTACCCACGTAGTCCATTATATCAACATTACTGATGATTCATTATTATTTATGACTCTGTCTCACGGTTGTGAAATAGTCCCAGAATTATGTTCTTTCTTAATGTCAATGAAAAGTCAATTTGGATCTTCTTCTTTTTTTATAGTGTACACAGAAACCAAACACTGCCATTGGAGGCAGTGATGTAGTATCAAATGTTGAGAAAGACCACGTAGGGTGGGTGGAGATGGTCCCAAGATGTTTCCTAAACTCAAATAAGTGCTTTTGTTGCCTAAATATAGCATTTATTTTTGTTGGCTCAACCTCAGATCTCATACTTATTTTAAGCCCAACCACAATGTTTTTTTTCTAAACCTATAACAACGGGGCTTTTGTTCTGAAACCTAATGTTAGTCTTGTTGCATTTTGTCGTCCCCACTGACAGAAAAGAAAAAACCTGGTGCAGCCATTGAAAGTGCTGAGTCACACAAAAGAATATGAAAAATGAAAATGTGTACAAACTGCCGTGAGACTGTGTCGTTTGTCAATATTTTTAAGGCACCGATTGTCAATCAATATCGTCGATATTGACATATTTTTTATCTATTTTTATTTTCCTTATCGCCTAGCCCCAGTATGACCTCATCATAACACATGTTTTCCTTTGCCCACCCTGACACTAAGCTCAGAGGAGGCCTACATTTGAAATATTATACAAGTCATTTGACTCGAGGTAAAACCTCTAACAGTATACTTTTACTTTAATAAAATATTTTAGCGGTCTACTATTTCCATCCGTGTAAATAAAATATATCTTCAGAGCGAAGTCCACCGTGGCAGACTGTGTGTGTGCGTGTGTGTGCCGGGGTGAGTGTGTTTGATCCTGTGTGTCGTTGTTGTCTTTTCCTGCATTTCCTCATCAGACCACCGGGAGGAGTGTGAGCGTTATCCGTGAAAGTCTCACGTGAACATCCAGTTCACGTCTCGTGTTCGCTGCTCATCAATGTCTTGAACTCCTTCCTTCCAGTTCCATTTCATTATGTGCTTATTATGTGCTGAATATAGAATAACAACACAGATGCACAATTCAAGCTTTGCTCAATAAGACCTGTCAAACATATCCATCGGACACAGGAATGTGGCTCATGATACCTTTTGATCCCATCGGTCCGTATCCCTCCACATCGAAGACGAGTTTAATACGGTTGTCGCTTGCTGAAACCCTCCTGCTTCACACCCAGACTCTACTCACACACCCAGACAGTTTCCATATGCTGCAACAGAGACGGCCATGCTCCTTATTATAAGGTCAACCGAGGAACCGGGAGTCATTTAATGGTCTTGTTGTAGATGTCGGACTGATACGGGATGTCTGTCTCTTTCTAACTCGTGTTCACGTCCTTTTCCTTTTACTTGTTTTTTTTCGGGGGGGAAAATCCAAAGCGTTAAATATAGCGACCTTCTGGAACAGATTATTCTGTCAAAGTGGGCCAAAACTTCAGGGACTGAGCACAGGTACGGACCATCTGGCCTTTGAAAAGTGAGTAAGGATGGACTGGAAGCGGTAATCAGGCGTCCAGGGACTCATCAAATAATTTGGCAGAAGGAAATCTTTGCCCCAATGTTGTGCAGTGTTTCATTACAGATCTCTACAGAATTAATGCAACCTAATGCCGTACGTCGACGCCATACGCCTACAGTATCTGTCTTAGCCTTTTGTGTGTAGTCTCTAAATGCTTTTCTGATGATACTTTTTAAAATTTGTTTTACTCGCGAGCCGGTCCTCCATTCTTCCTCCAGATACTTTCTGCATCCACAAAATGCCATTCCATTGTAACGGTCAGAGGTGGAGAGACATTACTTGAAGGCCCTTTTGCGATACACCATCAGTGTCGGTGGATGCCGATGCATGTGCGGTCTGCTGTTGCACTCTGGTGGTCTAACATGGCGTTTCACCAGTATTCTATTTTTTAACCTGCTGAGCATAAGGAACATCTGCTTCATCTTAATCTGTGTAGTTGACGTGATGAACCTTTATCAATAACTAATATGAACAGGCGTTCAGTGTGGCTCTACGAGGCGACGTCAGGGTATCATTGCTTATATGTACAATCTCATTCTGTCTGGGACAGATGTCACACGTGCCAAGGTGAAAAGTGAGTCATTGATGACAGAGCTGATACCACCCAGATACACACACACACTCACTCATAGAGAGAGAACTACAGAGTTTTTTTTATTATAGAAAAATAGTTCGTATAAAAACAATTAAGTTATGAATTCCAGCAGCTGCTTTGTATTTTTTTTCCTCTAATATAGCATATCTTGCCTTCGACACACTGTTTTCCGTTCTTTCACGCACACACACACACACACACACGCACACACACGTACACACACGCGCGCGCGCGCACGTGCCTGATTGGGTCATTTCACAGTCCTTGGAGATCTCCTTCAAACAGTAGTAACAAATGAAGTCCCTCGCATCCTCTCCATCTGAATTGGCCTACTTCCCGTAGAACATCTCCATGAGCACCTCCTCGATGCTCACGGTCCCTATAACGGGTCTGAAGAAGAGCTGCGCGACCACCGGCGCGCTGATGGCCCTCAGCATGGACAGAGCTATGAGCAGCTTGGCGAAGCGCGTCGTGTCCTCGCGGTGGATCAGCCGGACGTGCTCGTTCAGAGCCTGGTGCGCCTCGCGCCGCAGGGACTGGATGTAGTGGAGGCAGCGCAGACCCTCCACGTCTGGGGGGGGAAGAGGAACATGACATGGGTCAGGGAGAGGAATATCCCATAATATAGATGAGGAAGGAATAGTGCGGTATGGTTTCCATGCTGTAAACACGAGAGCAGTCAGGAGGCTTGGTGACAGCTTCCAGATACTTAATATCCAAATAAACGAACATATAAAATAAAATAAAAAGAATCAACAAAAAGCTGATAAGAAGTGCCGATACTAAACCCAGCCGGGCTTCACAGTCCGCTCCGTGCCCCCTGGATACAATAAGTTGGATGCACAGGTGTGAACCTACCTGGGTTGAACAGCACGGCTCCTTTCAGATACGCGTACTCCTTCGTGCTGATGTCTACACTCCAGCACTTCTTCAGGAAGTCTTTGATAGCATCGATATCCACGACCGAGACCCCGGCTGCCCCCCTGCTCTGGCCGGCCAGCACCTCCTCGCTCTGCCGGTCCGGTAAACCCGTGAGGATGCGCTGCAGCATGCTGGGCTCCACGGTCTCCGCGGTGTCAAAGTCCACCCGGTCTTGCGCGAGACCCAGCACGAGCAAAGGCGCCCAGCAGCTCCGGATCAACGTCAGCTGGTCGTCCTCCGGCAGCTCGCGAAAACAGGGCACGTTTTTCAAGAACCGCAGCGTCTTCACCAGAACCGCCGAGGCGGCTTTGCACGTCACGTGCGGGGAGCGCAGGACGCCGCGGCGCCGCGTCGCGCCGCACGAGCATGCCTGCTGCCGGAGGTCGTGCGGCGAGGCGGCGGCGGAGGAGGACGAGGAGGAGGAGGTCTTGTGCAGCAAGTGTTGCAATGTTTGTTGTTGGGGATGTTGTTGTTGATGATGTTGTTGTTGTTGATGTTGATGTTGTTGCTGCTCGGCGCTCGCGAGGCTGTCACTCTTCAAGATGCTGTAGAGGATGCTGTTGTTGTTTCGACCGCTGGCACCCCGACAGCGGCAGCCCTCCAGCGCGGCCATGGCCGCTCTACATGGGCCGGAGCTCCGTGCGTCCCTCCGTCTCTTTGAAGCTCCGGAGGTCAGTGACAGAAGCGGGCGGTGTTCTCAGAGCCGATAGCCCCGACCACGTTTATATTAGCTCCTGTCTGTCCCCGTGCGCCGACAGCCCGTTCAGACTCTGCCTAGTCCGCCTTCCCCGGAGCTCAGGCACCTCCTCTTTCTCCACCTCCTCTTCTTTCTCTCTCTCACACACACTTATGAACACACACTTTTTAGGACTCTCACGTATTCGAGACACACGTCACACATAGGCAATAAAAAACAAAGCAATTGCAATGTGTGCAAGAAACCACGGCAGACAATAATCCAAAAGCATTGTACATCGATTTTGCATCTACATGTTAAAAGTTGAAATGAAGGTGTGATTAAAACACGGTGTGTGACTCGGCCTGATTGCACCGTGTGGAGGTTACAAATAATAAAGCAGCGGTCGACAAGGCCCGGTTAATTGCACAGACGATGTTATTAATTGTGACAGAGGGATGAAAAGGCAAAAGAGAGAGAGAGAGAGAGGCAGAGACAGACAAGGAATTGGAGCCCCTTCTATTCTCGGCATTACCTTGAGTCTCTGGCAGTGCTGTTTATCAGGCAGACGCCGGTAAAAAATATAGGCCAGCGACAGATCTGAAGGCTTAATTATTTTAGGGACAATTTATATGATTTTCTATGAGAAAGAAGCAGGAAGAGCCGATCTGCGAAGGCCAACGTCCAACCTTGACTCGGACATGCCGATATTGATTTAACCGTGAAAACAGGAGCTGGTGAATTATGATGTCATGACTCAATGCTCCCCTTGCTTCTGTCACTAAAGGAGGATGGGGGAGAAGAGGGGGGGTGGAGGTCAAGTGAATGAGAGAATGAGAAAGACAGGATGGGATAAAGCAGATGAATTAGAGGTTTGTCTTAATTGCTCCTAAGAGGGATGCTGGAAGAGGAAAGAGAGAAGTGTGCGTGTGCGTGCGTGTGTGTGTGTGTGTGTGTGTGTGAGTGATGCAAAAGGTCCTGAGTTCTGCTGTAGCCTCCAAACATATACCCAACAACATGTCACACGGGGTCGTCACAGAAGGTCGTCTTCGCTGTGGAGAAAGGATGCTATCGAGGGGCACGGCCACATTCATGAACTCGCAGTGAGTGGGACCTCAGCGTCCCCCCCGTCCCCCAGTTGTTTTGCGTCAAAGGACACCAGCTGTGAATGGAGGAAGGATGAACAACTTCTACCGGAGGATTTGCTCAGAAGCCCGAATGTCTGTCTCTATTGATTTAACGAAGAGAGAGAAAAACAGAGAGATTTGTTCACATGTTTATATCAAGGACGCCACGGGATAAACAGCCTTCACCCAGCCAGTCTCTCTTCTCCGTGCTCAAGGCTCAGCCAGCGCAGGTTACAAAAACCCTTTTCCGTCTCAAGGAGAGATTACATTATGTCTCAAAGTTGAAGAAGACAGCCACGGCGCTCCGTCTTTGTCTTGATCTCAGGTCCTCCTTTTGTCCCTTTCACATATTCCCTTTGAATGTGTCCGAGATGTACGTGCAGCGCTCCACTCCAATCGTCCTTTCCTCAGACCCAGGTTTATAAAACACCACCTGAAATATGTCTTTGTGATAATAAACCACGCTGACCCTCTCTGCTCACAATGTGCAAACTGAGCTTTATTGGTATATTCAAAAGTGTCCAAGGATACCAAATATGATACCACATGTCTGGCTTTGGGAAAAAAAACATGTATAAAATGAAGGCTTTATTCATTGTAGTGTGTGTGTTGATAACTAAATGATACATGAATACTACAAAACAGAGTCCACGGTGTCACAGCAAACAGGTGTTTGTTTTGCTGTTGTCATATAGTTGTAAGCCTTACGATTTGACATTGTTTCTCTCTGCTTTGTCAGAAATACAACCATTTTTTTTAATGTTTACGGCGCAACCAAACTGTTATTCATGTTATTCGTGTCAAATAATAACTCGCTGGATAAATTGACTTTCAACCTTTTTTAATAGGCCCTTCAACAAAGCACCGTTCCCCATTAGTTTTAAAAATGTTCCAGTGTTGAAGGTTTGGCTTTAACGTGAAAAAGATCACACACTGTACACGCATACTAACACGTTTGCTTTCTAGAAGCCGTACCAATCGAATAAAGAAAGCCACAATCGGCTTCGTAGGTTCCAGCGTGTGCTCTGTTTTCTGTCTCTTTCTGTGGCCCAGTGGGCCTGTTGGTCCCAAACCCAGTTTAAAGTGACCGGAGCACGAGGAGGCCAGTGAACACACTTTCCCCACAAAAACACAGCAGCCTGTTTGTGTTTACAGTCCGTAAACTGTCCTATTTCAACATTTATAAATATGAGTTTAAAACCCAAGACTCCTCCTGAATTGGTGATGAATGCTAAATGTACCAAACTACTCGGATGCAAGAGCGTACGCTTATAATTGAAGGAGAAAACACACAATGCTCTCTTCCCTCATATATACAAGCACACGCCTACACACACACACACACACACACACACACTCTATCTGTGATTTTGCACTTGTGAAACTAATTGCTGCGACACTCAGAGAGTCCGAGTCAGACGGCATCGGCCACTTTGTGACTAGAGCTGAAATGTAGAGCGAGGCCAGCAGCGGAGAAGCTATGGGCTCAGACAAGGGGCGAGAAAGAGAGAGAGAGGCATGAAGGAATCAGAAGGAAAGAACCATTAAAAAGTGCATCACGTTGGTTTTTTGTCGGGTTTTTCTTCTCGATTTTCGGCGTCTATGAACATGTTGCTGTTCCTCACGACTTCTAAAAAAAGGGGAACTTGTGTTGTAGCTCAGTCGAATCTATCTTCTCGAAGCATACATGTGGAACTCTTTCTCTCGATACGTGACAGATTGTTTAAGAAAGTGCACCAAATAATCAATCAATAAATAAAATGTCTTCAATAAAGTGAGCATTGTTATGTTAAGTGGATTTGCAGCAGTGGACGTTTTTTTGCCCCTGAAGGCTGATCACACAAATTAAATTCAGAGGTTGCCGTGACCCGAGGAGAGACAGCTCTTTGGCACATTCAGTCGATCCAGCCTTGAAACACAAAGTGTGGAGAAATACACAAGGTTTTTTTGTTTTTGTTTTTTTACCAAACAATATGGGCTTAGTCACCCACGGACACTCCAAGACAGGTCTCGGAAAACTTGAGAGGACCACTTTGTGCGATTCAAGGCTTTTGCATTAAATGGCTGCCCTGGAAAAAAAAGTCTTGTGCTGCATTGTTTTGTTGGTTTGTTGGGCGCTCTTCTGGCGGTTGCTATGGCGACTGCCTCCATTTTCTCTCTGTGGCTGCTCACATAAAGCACTGCGTCCTTGTCTCCATAATAGTTACAAATTGAATACTGCACTTCCAAGGACTCATGTCACCAATTTACAGCGGATGGAAAGTGTGCGCGCGCGTGTGTGTGCGTGTGTGTGTGCGTGCACATGTGTGTGTGTGTTGAAGAGGAGTAAAGATGACACGTTTGCTTAAGATGTGATGCGAGGTAAAATGTATTTTTCCTTGTTTTTTTCTGCTTTGTCTTGATCTATTTTGTAAATCCGACGCCTGAAACATGTGTGGAAAAAAATCCACTGATCTTAGTGCCATGTAAATATGCTTTATTATTCGGCTATCACTCCGTACGTCTTTGCCTTTTAAAATGCTAAAGTTTTAAAACTAATAAAATACTTGTTTATTACGACATGGAATATCCGCAGAAGTAAAACAAAATGGGAAGACTCTTCTTCTCTTTCTTTCTCTTCTTCAGAGCACTGAAGGATGTAGGATGTGAACGTTGGTCTTTTGTGGTATTCGCCCTTCGTCGTCGATGTGATTGGACGGCGAGGTAAAAAGAAAGTGACGAGCCCAGCGTTTTACCTCAAGTTTAACATTATTGTAGAGATTAAAAACACTAAACCGCAGAACAGACGCTGCCGTAAAGTGTAAATACCATTACGAAGAATAAAACTTTTTTTTTTTTTAAAAAGTCAAGCTCGCTTGTCACTAGTGTGGTTTTGCAGTTAGTGCAACATTATTATTAATATTTAATAAAATGATTTAGTTATTGTAATATACCTTAGTATTACAATTGCCTGTTATCTACGGTGTGTGTGTGTGTGTTTGTGTGTTAAAGGTACAACATATGTTCATTTTTAATAATCAAAAGACACTATTTTAAAAGATTACAAATGACGTTATTTTCCTTTTAGTAGTTAATTTAACATGCTGCAGTGCTGCTGACATGCAAACGCGCTTTAAGTATACAACATATTATAGTTACATGCATTGTTCTGTCTACACTGACCAGAATTGCATTCTCTCTAGTGGCCAGTAGGGGGCGGCTCCAACGGCAGTCTATGCGAAAATGACTCTACAGTTTAACATCGCAAACGTGAGTTTACGGTCTCAATCTCTCGTTTTCAAGCCTTCTTCTATACAGTATGATTTTCATTATTAAAATGACCAAAACCCATTTAGAGTTAAATAGACCATAAAGCTTTTCGGGGCGGGCTAACTGAGAACGGTCCAATGGGTGACGTCACAATGTCCACTTCCTCTATACAGTCTTTCGGGTATCGCCGCACAGCAGCAAACAGAAGGAAAACGTGCAGCTACATGCACGTATACGCTCGTGACAGACGTCCTCCTCCTCCGCTGAGCTGTAACCTGAAGTTAGTTCAGTGGCACTCGATGAGCAGTAGACGCCATGCTTCCTTTTGCGCGGGGATGCAGTTCTGCGGTTCTGCGGTTCTGCGATGTAGTTCATCCATCCGGACGTTATCTTTACCTGCTTATCCTGTTCAGGGTCACAGGGGACATTGAGGGGTGTGTGCAGGGCACGGTACACCCTGTACCGGTCACTACAACAGTGATGTCACAGGGTCCTAGAGGACACCACTGCAGCAAGTTGAGAAGGTTAAGCCAGAAAAAAAACACAATGTTTTAAGTGTAAACTTTATTGTAAATTTGATTTGACCGCACAAGTCCGACCTCAAGTTTTTTTTAGATCGCCACTCGCAGTCCTCCATGTGGAGTTTGCTCCGTTGGCATTGGGCAACAGTGGGTCCAAGAAATTGTCTTGTTTAATTACCTAGAAATCAAGCCTACAAGGCAATATCGCCCAACAGTCCAGGGTTCGCGGTCCCGTCCGTGGTTACATATCGCCCCCCCCCAAAAAAGGAACCAGACCTTGATCTTTCCAGAGCACAGCCAGTGCTGAAAAATAACCACGATCAGATTTACAGTTTTAAAGCAAGCGGTGTGTCGTAACCCCATTAATTGATAAAAGCAGCTCAGTGGCACAGACAAACACACACACACACACACAACCTCTCTTTGAATAAACACAGCTTTACTCATTGTTTACCTCAGCTGTGAACCTCTCACTGAATGTGGGTAAACAGCACACACACACACACACACACACATGCAGGCCGACTATTTGCCTCCTCTTGTAGCACTGTTCAAGGTCGTTATATGAACACAAGGTCACCGTGCTTACAACAAACAAAGCAGCAGATATGCTAGCTTTTAGGCCAGCCACACATAATTTCTGCTCTTGCAGTTCTCTGCTGGGTTGTGCGCGAACACGTTGCGATAAAGCACGTTGTGTCGCGTCGCATGGCATTGTTTTTGTTATATTGTGCACGGCGATAGCATTCATTTGCGTTTTTTTTTTAATCCTGCAACAAGGAGGTCTGAGAAAATTGCCCTCCACGTTATCTTTATGACACATCTGCAAACGTTTTTTAGGGTTCAGTGTTGTGCGTTTGAAGCATCGTGTCGTTGGGGTAACTGTGTGTGTGTGTGTGTGTGTGTGTGTGTGTGTGTGTGTGTGTGTGTGTGTGTGTGTGTGTGTGTGTGTGTGTGTGTGATACAGGGAGGTACCTCAGTGGAGAAGCTAAAACAATGTGCATGTTTTGTATTGCATTATTATTTAAATGTTACAGTTTAAAACAACCGGTCATGCTGGCGTGCACAGTCTCGGACGACGATGCGTCGTCATATTTTTAATTAAGGAGTCCGCGTGTAGCCAATAACTAAACATTTTTTAAAAACAACGTTCAGCTCCGCATTGACGCGAGCCTTTAACTATGCGAGCCCGGTTGTGTGAGGAAACGAGGAGTGGTGAGCCACGGTGACATCAATCCGGAGCATGATGCCCCTCGAACTGCAGCCTCAGGCCAAACTCCGCCCCCGAGCATGGGAGTCTTGAGTTCTGACAGACCGCTTGGCAACCGGCTGCCAATGAGAACCACCTGTGTGTTGTGTTGTCGCGCAGGCGTCTTCGTCTTTATGTATATACCGTGCAGCGGTTTGGAGACTTGTGTCACGTGAACACTAAACAAACGTAACACCAGCTTTTTTTTTTTATTCAGATGAATTAGAATCTATTCGGGGGAACCTCACAGTGTGGAGTCTGGAGAGGACGTCTGTGGTTTCAGGATCTGCTTTTAACTAACTGCAACTGCTCCTGATGTCTCAGAGGTCCAAAGGAGCCAGATTTACTTCTACAATTCTTTACGAATAATGAGTTATGAGCTTCTGTTGTCTTAAGAGGTTTAGTGACTAAACCCCAAGGACGTCAAACTCAGATTAGATGTGGGGTTTTTTTAGGATTTTAGGGGCAAACAATTGGTGTGTTTATGTGTGTATATGTGTGTATAAATGTGTATAAATGTGTATAAATGTGTGTATATATTCCTTCACTGGCTACCGGTGGCCGCCCGCACATGGTCTAACCTCACACCCAGGACATGGTCTAACCTCACACCCAGGACATGGTCTAACCTCACACCCAGGACATGGTCTAACCTCACACCCAGGACATGGTCTAACCTCACACCCAGGACATGGTCTAACCTCACACCCAGGACATGGTCTAACCTCACACCCAGGACATGGTCTAACCTCACACCCAGGACATGGTCTAACCTCACACCCAGGACATGGTCTAACCTCACATCCAGGACATGGTCTAACCTCACACCCAGGACATGGTCTAACCTCACACCCAGGACATGGTCTAACCTCACACCCAGGACATGGTCTAACCTCACATCCAGGACATGGTCTAACCTCACACCCAGGACATGGTCTAACCTCACATCCAGGACATGGTCTAACCGTACACCCAGGACATGGTCTAACCTCACACCCAGGACATGGTCTAACCTCACACCCAGGACATGGTCTAACCTCACATCCAGGACATGGTCTAACCTCACATCCAGGACATGGTCTAACCTCACACCCAGGACATGGTCTAACCTCACATCCAGGACATGGTCTAACCTCACACCCAGGACATGGTCTAACCTCACAACCAGGACATGGTCTAACCTCACACCCAGGACATGGTCTAACCTCACACCCAGGACATGGTCTAACCTCACACCCAGGACATGGTCTAACCTCACATCCAGGACATGGTCTAACCTGACACCCAGGACATGGTCTAACCTCACACCCAGCACATGGTCTAACCTCACACCCAGGACATGGTCTAACCTCACACCCAGGACATGGTCTAACCTCACACCCAGGACATGGTCTAACCTCACACCCAGGACATGGTCTAACCTCACACCCAGGACATGGTCTAATCTCACACCCAGGACATGGTCTAACCTCACATCCAGGACATGGTCTAACCTCACATCCAGGACATGGTCTAACCTCACACCCAGGACATGGTCTAACCTCACACCCAGGACATGGTCTAACCTCACACCCAGGACATGGTCTAACCTCACACCCAGGACATGGTCTAACCTCACACCCAGGACATGGTCTAACCTCACACCCAGGACATGGTCTAACCTCACACCCAGGACATGGTCTAACCTCACATCCAGGACATGGTCTAACCTCACACCCAGGACATGGTCTAACCTCACACCCAGGACATGGTCTAACCTCACACCCAGGACATGGTCTAACCTCACATCCAGGACATGGTCTAACCTCACACCCAGGACATGGTCTAACCTCACATCCAGGACATGGTCTAACCTCACACCCAGGACATGGTCTAACCTCACACCCAGGACATGGTCTAACCTCACATCCAGGACATGGTCTAACCGTACACCCAGGAAATGGTCTAACCTCACATCCAGGACATGGTCTAACCTCACACCCAGGACATGGTCTAACCTCACACCCAGGACATGGTCTAACCGTACACCCAGGACATGGTCTAACCTCACATCCAGGACATGGTCTAACCTCACACCCAGGACATGGTCTAACCTCACATCCAGGACATGGTCTAACCGTACACCCAGGACATGGTCTAACCTCACACCCAGGACATGGTCTAACCTCACACCCAGGACATGGTCTAACCTCACACCCAGGACATGGTCTAACCTCACATCCAGGACATGGTCTAACCGTACACCCAGGAAATGGTCTAACCTCACATCCAGGACATGGTCTAACCTCACACCCAGGACATGGTCTAACCTCACACCCAGGACATGGTCTAACCGTACACCCAGGACATGGTCTAACCTCACATCCAGGACATGGTCTAACCTCACACCCAGGACATGGTCTAACCTCACATCCAGGACATGGTCTAACCGTACACCCCAGCTCGTTCACTTCGCTTGGCTTCTGCCAATCGGCTTGTAGCTCCGTCACTTCGAGCTAATCACTCAACAAAGTCACGACTGTTTGCTGTCCTGGCTCCTCATTGGTGGAACGAGCTCCCCATTGACATCAGGACAGAAGAAAGTCTCTACATCTTCTGTCGCAAACTAAAAACACATCTTTTTCGACTATACCTTGAATAGGGAAGGTAGAACCGTAGTAGCACTCCAGTAGCACTTAAATGTCCCTTACCGATAGCACTTTGTAGTTTAACACTTTAGTAGCACTTAAATGTCTCTTACTGATAGCACTTTGTAGTTTAACTTTATTGAAGAAATTGTACTTGCTTGATTCTTGTTGTTCTGAGTTTGGACTCATGGTTTAATGCACTTATTGTAAGTCGCTTTGGATAAAAGCGTCAGCTAAATGACATGTAATGTAATGTAATGCATGCATGCAGTTAATACGTTATAGCAAAAACCACACCACCCCGGTATAATTCGTCACAGAATACCTTGGAAGTCTTAAAGTAATGTTCAAAACAGAAAAAAGAAATACGTTTTCACGGGTTCAGTTATCTGAGCGACATTATAAACACACACAAAACAACACACACTCACACATTCTCTCACAAACACACACAGAGCGAGCCTTCACTGTTTTCTGCTGATTTTATGACTCTTTTATCTTCATAATCTCATTATTACTTGACGCTTTGCCAATATCGTCCTGGTTACATCCGTGCCGATAAAGAATATTTAATTGAATTAGAGAATATTGATAACAGCTGCTTTAAAAGTCCTTCCGAGCACAAAGTCAAGACTCGTTATTGCCCTTTGTCGTCATCACACAAACGAATACAGACGAACCCTCGACAGCTGATGAGGGAGCGATGGATCAAATGTGTGTTGAACACAAGCCACTGGGATGTGAGCTAATTAGCCAAGGTCGAGTGGGTGAATGGGGGTGGGGGGGACGTTGGCCAAACGCACCTCGCGTTGCCATGATCTCACTCGCGTGTGTGTGTGTGTGTGTGTGTGTGTGTGTGTGTGTGTGTGTGTGTGTGGGATGTGTGGAAAGGCTACTGAGTGAAATATGAAGTACTGCGGCCGCAGAGCAATAATTCATGTCCTTCCTATCCTCATTCTTTATCGGCCTCACAGTGGCTATACAGTATATGAATATTTTTTGCTTCGCCGCATATCGAGGACAGGGTCGTGTTTGCATAAGGAAGTAAATTATGACACTAATAACAATGTCGGCGTGCAAGGAAGACCAGTGGGAGGAGGTGTGGATTGGGGGGTGGGGACAGGCGATGGCTAACATACGGGGAAGTCCAAGGTGAGGGAGGAAAAGACATTTCTGGGTGAAACAAACATTTGAGAATAAAGACGTTTGACATGGTCTTTTGTCTTTGAGTGATGAGATTCTCATTAAACGTGACGTGTCCTTCATTTGAGCCTCGCGCACCTTGAGCAACAACAAACACTTTTTCAGACTTCTGTAAGCGACTCGTCGGCAGGCGGTGAGTCACGCTGTCTGACTCCTGTGATACTTGTGTGATTACAGCTCCGTAAAGGCCTTGAGAGCGCAACGTCTTTCTTTTTTTATGTGTCAACCCGAACGCATTGAACTTTCTTCTTGTGAAAATCATCTTGTTTTTGCATACTTCTTCTCCCCTGCACGTCTGAAGGCAATATCATTTCTTCTCCTGACACCCCGTCTCCTTCTTTTTCTTTATCTCTGTGCTCAAATTCTTCCACATGGTGTTAATAGTTGTTCAGACGATTACATGCGTATAGATATTTACAAATACGTGTATATTGCAGCGTTTTGGCCCTCGTCGTGAGCTAAGCCGCCGCCCCTTAAAGCCGATTGGTCTGTGACAAACACACCCGGCTAATTGCAATAATCCGGCCGCCAGATAAATGTCAACATATACTTCCGCGTTTCTTTTCAGACATTTAAAATGTGTGCTGGGCCACAACGACAGGTCAGATGCAGGTGATACTCACTCTGACGACGGGCCTGTGTCTGAGCTTCACGGCCAGATGTGTTGATGTGTGCCGATGACTACTTATTGAGGTTTTAAAGCATGTCATATTTCATCCGTATGAATCCAATCCCGCACTCTTTTATTACAATACGTTTTTTTTTAGTTTTTTTTTTTTATTTCAATCAAGCTCCTTTCCTTTCTACTCCCTTCAAGTTCATCCATTGGCCTTGCTTAACTAGATAAATTGCTTTGGCACATCATTCTGCCTCCTCTTCACAATTTACTTCTATCTGTATAATTTTCCTCTCTTTTCAGAGTGCGTTTCTTTTTATACTTTCTTTTTTTCCCCCCAAGGCTACAGCCTCCGCTAAAGGCCAGTCGAGCGAGTTGAACTTCCTGTTTGTGAGAGACACTCTGTTGCCGAGCTACCTCGGCAGGCTTTATAAGTTGTATGTATGCATCTTTACACTCTTTTTTTTCATTTGTATCAGTGACAGAAAGGAACCGGAATCGTTTCTTTACAGGAGATAATACGTTGAAATTGCTTCTCGGCAGTAACGGTCTTGACTACTGGGAACTGAATTGATGTGGGTCTAAAGATGACACCTGCAAGACAAGAGTGGTTCAAAGTGAAATTCTAGTTCTATGGTCTGTAATTTCTCAGTTTATTTTGTGCTTATTGCTAAATAAATGTATACGTAATCAAGCTACTGACACGATCCATATACAGTATGGTGGGAGAATTGGGGGGCCAATGGGGGCTCAGAGATCATTGTTGTCCCTTGGCAGGTAAAAGTACTCAAGTGTATACATATATGTTTCCTTTGCTTCTCTTCTGTTACCTTTTGTATCAAAATGAACTTTCATTAAAACCTTTGAATTCCAATAACTAACCTCTCCTATTATTATTATTATTATTACAATTGGGCTCCACGTGTGCTTCTTTTCATAAAGTATTTCCATGATAGACATCATGGTGACGTGAGGGAGTTATTATTTCTAACTTGGCGCACACACAAATGAATCATTGTGATTAATCAAAAGTTGAAACCACTGGGGTGCACTCACGTGCACTAACATGCACTAAAAGGGCTTGATTATGTAAACAAGGAGAGGAGAAGCTCTGATAGCAACATGCAGACAGAGAGATATTCAGTCTACGCTCAGGTAGGCATTACTCAACCATATCTTTACATATCTAATCGTTGTTTGCTGCTATATTAATGTTCAGAATGTGAACACGGTGACGTTTTCGCGGAGCTGCTAAGAAGTAAAGAGGTTTCTCATCTTTAACACGACGTCGCATGTGCATATTTTATTCGCTTGTATTAAAAAAAAAAGAAATACAGAGGTATTTTAATGTGCAGCTCAGATCTTCACCACCCTCATAAGATGTGTTGTTGTTTATAAGGGCGTTGGTTTGCATATGGTCCATAGGGGCTAGTCACGACCAAAGTTTTGGGAAAGACACCAATATTTAATTAATTTGAATTGCCTGTTAGAAACACTTCGTGAATCGTAACTGGCAGTAGTTACGTTAAGCTACTAAATACACCAGGAAATAATAAAGCCTCATATTAGTATTTTGTTTGGTCTCAGCATTGATATTGTTGACCCTGTTGTGCTTTGTAGAAAGGAAAATGACACCAAAAAAGAAAAGAAAGATAAGTAGAGAGATAAGTAGCTACCAAGAAGCCCAGGTGGTTGTTAGTTAGGGTTAGCTAGTAACGTTAGCAGGCTAAATACCCACACAGTGCAAACCTGCATCCTTTTGAGATGCATTCAGGCGCAGGTGTAGTGCAGCTTGAGGAAGCAGCAGCTGGACCATCGGGGCTCCAGGTGAGGTCTCGTGGCATTTTATTAAGAATTATCATGCATTAGCAATGAAACTGAAGGACGTTTGGGGAATCTGACCTCAGAAATCAGGTTGAGGAAGCATTAGCTGAACCATCAGGGCTTCAGGTGAGGTCTTACATTGATTCTGTGTTGAGGTGTATTATCATGGCTGACGGTGAACATTGTCTACCTGTTTTAAGTGAATTATTATTATGTTAAAACATGCATGTGCAGACTAGGCTAAGTTTTCTTTGCTCCTTAGGGAACAGATTGAGTGACAGTGAGCGTCATGAAGTGAGGGAAGCAGTGTCCTGGACACGAGGAGTGAACCATACAGCAACTTCAGCACAAGAAGTTACACCAAAAAAAGCGCACAAGACTAAGAAAACATTCAAAGCTGGTAGTTCACTCGAAATACAGAGGACAATTAAAGGTGCGTGCCAAAGAAAAACTGCAATAACCCCAAATTATAGAGAGATAATGTATTGAAGGTTGGATGAAGGACAACTTCATTTCTGTTTTTATTTTTCAGAAAACTATCGTTGACCTGGAGCGCGGATGTCGAGTGCCTTTTTAGAGCGAGGATTGTCCACATTGTATTATAACAGATTTAGCTTTCTGCATGATTACAAAATGTCTCACAAATAGTTGAACTGTTGCTCACAACTAATTTGATTCACCACAATGAATATGTTGCCCGTTTGATTTCCGTCTCGCACATTTAAATGACTGAGGAGATCAGGACTGCTCAGAATCTGTAAAAGAAATACTTTCACAAAATCATAATTTTGTCAGGAGTCCGCCCACTCGCAACGTTTTTTCGGAACTAGCGACCCCGTAGCTCGGTGCTATCAGGAAAAGCCAGATAGCAAAAAGCAAGAGGATTTAACACAGATTCTAAACATCTGTACAAAATCATTCTGCACCAAAAGCATCGCCGAGATATGAGCCAAAGAACACAGCAACATGAATCCCTTCATCGCTTTACAGTCAGCGAACGCTGCTTTGGTTAGAAGCACAGAAATGTATGGTTTGGTAAATCAAATTGCACAGATGGTGCCCAATGCCCATTTTGCCTAAATTCTCTTTATTAAAACCTCTCTAACTTTGTTCTGTTTTACTTTTTCAAAGTCAAACTTTGCATAGAGACTGGTCCTGGTGCTGTGGTGGGGTTTAGACCCTTGCTCTGCATCCTTTGAAGAGATAATCATCCTGAAAGTGCTTTTTCTTTTCCTAGGCGAACCTGAAACAAAAGCTCACATGGGTTGC
The DNA here is from genome assembly GCF_009769545.1 of Cyclopterus lumpus. NCBI lineage: Eukaryota > Metazoa > Chordata > Actinopteri > Perciformes > Cyclopteridae > Cyclopterus > Cyclopterus lumpus. The sequence continues at coordinate 7,266,727 of NC_046986.1, forward strand.
CTTATTATAACACCAACATTATTCAAATAGCCTTTGTGGTTGCAGAGATACACCCTTTTTAGTTTGGGTATGGTATTTCGAGCAGAAACCTAACATTACGCTACATTACGCTCCACAAAACGTGAAATGGAAGAATTGTGGGGTCAAATTCCTCCATTAAGCTCTTAACAAAGACATTTGTTGCACAATCCTCTCCAGTATCAAAAAAAACACACCGACAGATAAAACGAGACACGGTAACAAGAGATAAAAGAACATCCATCCATCCATCCATTTTCAATACCGCTTATCCTCATTAGGGTCGCGGGGGCGCTGGAGCCTATCCCAGCTGACATAGGGCGAAGGCAGGGGACACCCTGGACAGGCCGCCAGTCCATCGAGGGCAGATAAAAGAACAAGTGTGTCACAAACCCAAAAAACTATATAGTTTTGGGATATTCCACATACATTACCATCTTCCCATATATGGCCAACGGGGTCCACAATTCAACAGCGTATTGTAAATGGGACTAAATATATATATATATTAAGACGAATAAACATGTGCCTTTGACACACACCGACCGTAGTGTGTGAAATGCTTCCACCTGTGTGGTGTGTGTGTGTGTGTGTGTGTGTGTGTGTGTGTGTGTGTGTGTGTGTGTGTGTGTGTGCATTTACCACAGAAATACATTAAAATCTTTATCTGCAAAACTAAGTTGAAATGTAATGGAAGTGTGTTTGTGCGTGTGTGTGTGTGTGTGTGTGTGTGTGTGTGTGTGTGTGTGTGTGTGTATCTATGCCTAATCATGTAAAGAGCTCAAAGGATCTTGACTATCAATAGGCCTTGAACATTCGTGATAGAAGTTTTTTAAATCACACACAATAATAAGCAAACAGTTTATGACTGTTCCAATTAACAAGGCTACATACTAAAAGCTTTTTAAATAAAGGCGAGCCGCGGGGTGCTGCGGAGCATTAAAG
>NC_046986.1:7272689-7322689 GCF_009769545.1 Cyclopterus lumpus
GAGTACCTGGAAGCGCTCGTGGCTTTGAGGCGACAATACACGAAGAGCGTGATGGACTTGAAAAGTAACCACGCCAAGGCCACGGTGACCTCCAAGAAGAAGTCTGCGCCGCCGCCGCCGCCTGCTAAGGGAGAGCCGGTAAGCTTGAAACACCACCGTCCCAGAGCAACACGGGAGGGGGCGATATCAGAGACCAACGTTCTCCCTGTTGTTTTTTTTTGGGGTGGGGGGTTTCTAAACCGCAGATATCCAGAGCCAAACCCTCCGCGCCTCCGGTCCCCAGCGAGGAGGACACGTTGCGGTTCTTCGACGCGGTCATCGCCGGCTGCGACGGCGAAGCGCCGCGCAAACCGTATCTGGATGACGGCCACGCCGACGTGGACTTCATAGGTGGGTTTGAAAAGCCCTCTCTTTCACCGACGTGATGACATCATTTAGGTGTGATCATTTAGGTGTTAGATTGTTCTTTTTATTAATAATGCTCTAAATACAATAATATGTAAAGTAGTTCAATTATTTCCATGGTGACAGGAGGATAGTGTATTTACATTCATAATATCTGCCAATTATATAATATATAAAACTATAACAGGCATAATGATAGTTTTGTGTACATTTTTCGGATACTATGTACCTGCTTATACTTATTAACTGAATATTTCCTCCACCAATGCAGATTAGAGATGATTTGTAATGTCAGTAGTTTTACTCAAGAACTGTATTTAACTTGAATTGTGTATTTCTATTTGTATACTACTTACAGGCCTCTACATTTAAAGTAGAGTGTAAGATGTAACTCCACCTGGACCGGCTACATTAAAATGCTCCTTACAGATGAAGTCATACTTGTGATTACATAAGTCCATCCGGACCTTGTAATGGAATATTATTACATTTTTATACTCTTACTTGTGATTATTTCTCAAAAGCAGGCAGCACAGGTGTAACTAATAATGTTTATGTTAATATTAATGTTAATGTTTCCTGCGATATGTCAAAATGTATGTGTGGTGAAGAACCGGGACATCGTTGTGTCAGATGCTCATGTTGTTCATCGGCCCAGGTCTCCGCTTAGTTCAAACCCTGTGTTCCTTCTCTCAGTGGCCTCCAGCTCGGCCGATCACGACCTCCACTCCAACTGGGTGCTGCGGGTTCCTCGTGCCGCGGACGACCCCGAGCAGAAGCGGTCGGCGACCGCAGCCCCGAAGAAGAAGAAGAAGAACCAGAGTGGGTCCACGAGCAGCCGACTGCGGCTGCAGAGGAACCCGATCCATCTGCCCAAAGTGGTGCAGAGCGCCTTCCAGACGCTGCGCTTCAAGCCCAAATTAAAAAAGCAGTAAGCATTTAAAAAAGGAATTTTTTGATTATATAAAAAAAAACAAGACAAATAATCTGTCCAGTTGATGAAGTTAGTTCCTCGTTTTTTGACCACAGGTGTTATTAACATGAAACTTGTCTCTGTTCTATTCCAAGGCAAATGTCAAAATGTATTCAGTGAAAAAAAAAATGACTTAATATTATTCGTTCAGGGATTTTCAATATAAACATCACTATCCAGTTTTTTATTATCAATTGGATGTCACTAAATAAGAGGAATATTATACGATGGTGTAATAAAAAAATTAAAAAATCCTTCCGACGTCTCGAGATCACCACAACCTTTTATATGAGTGACAATATTAAATAATGGGAAGTGAGTGTGAAGCCAACAATGTCCTTCAGACTGAAAGGAGAACATGAGTTTTAGATTTGTCCGGCGAGGGTTAAATGTGAAGTATCAGACAGTTTAGTCAAGTGAAAGTAGAAATACCTTAAATAACAAAAAAAATACTGAAAAAAGCACGTAAGTATTGTCAGAAAAATGTGCATAAAGTTTTTAAAAAGCACTTATTATGCATAATGGATCCTTTCAGAATGTTATATTGATATATTATTTTGTTTTAAATCACTAACGAATATATGCAAAAGCAATTGAATCTTGTAGTTTGTCAATGTGGAGATATTTTATATGCATTCTGTAGACGAATCGTGGCATCATGTAAGTGTATTATACGTTTCATTTTCTTTCTTTTTTAAAAGTAAAATTGTATTCATAAAAGCAACTAGTAACACAGTTGTCAAATAAATAGAAAAGGGTAGAATATTTCCTTTTGAAATGTAGTGGAGTAGAGGTATAAGTCAAAAATATAAATACTACTAACATTTACTGATATTCTACCACTGGTATGGTGGCCCTTAAAGCCAAATTAATACTTTGCAACATACAAACATGTATGTGGTTCAAATAAATTCCTTTCTCTTATTCTAATCTCATTCAAACCACAATATATAATGAAGATCAAATTTCAAATGCATTTATTTTATTACAAAACGTTTCCCTATACAAAACCAGAAGCTATACACTGTCATTTTCTTTTCTGCCTTTGACCTTGGCCACTGAAGAAGGAGGACATCGTCTTCATGCCGGTCTTGTCCCCCTTAGCCAGAGATTTCTGAGCCGCAGTCATCTTCTTGGGCGGCTGGAATAAGAAAATATATATCAATACCACTCCACACGTTTCATACATACCAATAACTTTAATTCCTAGCTGAGAAAATGCCATTGTTCCACAAGGTTTTCCTCTGAGCGTGTAGGCTGCAGACGAGGCCAAATGATGCTCGGAGCATCCAGGTGCACTCACTTTGCGCGTGAAGTCTGCACTGTTGAATTTGGTGTAGTCCTCTTCGGCCTCCACCGGTTTGTCTGAAAGTTTACGCTTCTGCCGAATGAGGAAGTAAAACCAGACAAAGAGTTTTACCACCACAGAAACACACACATTTTTTTAATTAAAAGCAACAATGGAAATGCACCGATGTCCGTGAGGCGGAGGACGACATGGAAACATGCGCGGGGGTTTTGCAGAAAGAGAAGAGAATAATGCTCCTCTGACTTCTGGGAGACAGGAACATACCTTGGAAGGAGGCTCTGTCTCCTTTGGGCTGGCGAGCTCTGGTAACCTGTGGAGGGGGGAAAAGAAGAAGGAGGAGGAGAAGAAGAAGGAGAAGAAGAGGGGAAAAGAGAAGAAGAAGAAGGAGGAGGAGAAGAAGAAGAAGAAGAAGAAGAAGAAGAAGAAGAAGAAGAAGAAGAAGAAGAAGAAGAGGGAAAAAGAAGAAGAAGGAGGAGGAGGAGGAGGAGGAGAGGAGAGGAGGGGAAAAGAAGAAAAAGAAGGAGGAGGAGAAGAAGAGGAGGGGAAAAGAAGAAGAAGGAGGAGGAGGAGGAGGAGATGGGAAGAAAAAGGAGGGAAGAAGAAGAAGAAGGAGGGGAGGAGGGAAGAAGAAGGAGGAGGAGATGGGAAGAAGAAGAAGAAGGAGGAGGGAAGGAGGAGGAGGAGAGAAGAAGAAGAAGAACAACAACAACAACAACAACAACGAGAAGAAGGAAGAAGAAGGAGGAAGGAGGAGAACAACAACAACAAGAAGAAGAAGAGGAACAAGAAGAAGAGGCGTGTTCGATCACTGCTGTACTCTGAGCACTAAGAATCTTCTTGACTTTCCAGAGTGTGAAGTCTGAACTCACTGCAGGTGCTTGAGGAGTTCTTTGCTCAGGTCTTCGCTGACGTACTCTGATATCAGGCCGTGGGCGTAGCGTCGGTAGTCCTCTGTCACAAGAACCAACCGAGTGCAGGGATAGCTATATGATCCTACTTTAAGTTTGGTATAGTTATAGGTTGAGGAAGTGGTATTTTGGGATTATAAACGGTGCCACATTACTGCCATCTATTGGTGAACATCAACAACATCATCCTCCTCCTCACAGGAGGGTGAGACCGGACTAACGTACCGTCGCCCGACTCAGACTTCACCCGGATGTATGTGGTGGATTTGACTCCTCCTCCCACAGAGACGCTTCTCGCCTTGAGCACGCCGACCGTCCTCTCCACCTGCACCGGACGAGTCAAACCAAGTCAGACCCGACTGAGGGATTTCACGTGAAAACGGTATTCCGATGAGCTCTTCCGAAAAATACCTTTTTCTTCAACCAATTCATCGTCTTCTCCGGACTGTACCGGTAAAACGTCTGTTGTCCCACCGCTGGAAGGGACGAAACGGGGGCGTTCAAAACGGTGCGACCAGGCATAATAAGATATTTAATAAGATGTTAAAATTCAACAAAAATAACCTTTTTCCTCGGCGATGTGGTGCAGGGAGGCCAGGGAACGAGTGCAGCTCAGCAGCCTCGAGCATGCTGGGAATTCCTCATCCATGACCACTTGATCCACAGGCTGGAACTTCTCCTGAGCAGCAAGTGGCATTAAACAAAAAAAGACAAAACTTCCATATGAGGGGTGTAAATTCGTAAAAGTCCTATTTACAGTCATTAATGTACTGTTACGGTACGATAATCAAACTTTAAATTACTAACTCCTCACCCTCCTCCAGCTAATTAAGGTGAATTCATTACCATGGTGGAGGCCCAACATATAACTTAGCTTACTACGCATTTAGAAATGTTAGTACATAAAGTAAATTAGATTTAAAAAAACTCCATTGTGCAATTACACCACAGCGATCAGCCTGAAAACGCCACTGAAACAACAGCTGTGAGATTAAAGCAGATTTCAGTCTCACCTCTTTGCCATATTTGATCAAATAGGGCATAATTAGATAGAGAGGATCCATCGGTGTTACAAAGAGAAGTCTCCCATCTGTTGAACAACAAACAAGAGACAACTGTGAAGAAGACGCACCCGATTAACACGTTCGGATTCTGAACCCAGACCAGCGTTAATATTACAGGAGAAAATATTTAGATGACAAACGACTTAAAACTGTCAACTAACATTTCATACGGTCACAAAGCCAGGTCGTTTTTTCGGATTGCACACCAGTCGGCATCAGGTGAACCTAGTTAGGTTATGTCACGACACTCTGGACATGTCACATTTCTATTTAAATGTTTATGACCTGTGGTTTCTGCATTGATGATTTGGCTTCTTTGGAGCTTTTGTTAGTTGATCCAAGCTGCTAAGAGCTAAAAAAAAAAAAAAGACTATTTTACAGCTAAGAAATGCTGCTGATGGGGATTAAAAAAGTAACGTGATTATGATGGAGTTGCTTCGCTGTGATGAGGAATGACACCGACCTCTCTGTACCGTCTGGCCAACAAACCAGGAGTGGAAATCTTCTTCAAACGCTTTGACCTCAAACAGCTGCACGTCACCGCTACTCAGCATGTATAAGGATGCTGCATCTGCAGGATGAGAATATTTAACACATCCTCACGTTTGAGTTTTTTATCACATTATGACATGTTAATACAGTTTAACTATCATCTTTTATTATTGATCGGCAACAGACTGTTAACGTTCAGTGCTGTGCCACAAACGCATTGTGTGCGTCCTCCAGGTCTGACCAATGTGAATGCGTTTCCTTTCTCGTTAAACACGAGCAAGATAAATAAAACAAGGACCAACTCGTAGAAAGCTATCGAAGCTTTCTGAAGACGTCACCTCGGATTATGGGAACTTAAAATGCACGTTTCATTATCTTCTGGAAAGCAGAAGACTGACCTGTGGACGGGTTCCTCAGTCTCACGAAGGCCGGGTCACTGTCGTGGTTCTGTGTGTCGATGGTCGAATCTGTGGACACCAGAGCAGAAGATAAGATCCACATGGGAGCATCTCTGTTCACTCTGTGGGGGAAATATCTCTGTTCACTCTCTGGGAAAAGATCTCTGTTCACTCTGTGGGGAAAGATCTCTGTTCACTCTCTGGGGAAATATCACTGTTCACTCTGTGGGGAAAGATCCCTGTTCACTCTGTGGGGAAAGATCACTGTTCACTCTGTGGGGAAAGATCCCTGTTCACTCTGTGGGGAAAAGATCACTGTTGACTCTCTGGGGAAAGATCACTGTTCACTCTGTGGGGAAAAGATCCCTGTTCACTCTGTGGGGAAAGATCCCTGTTCACTCTGTGGGGAAAGATCCCTGTTCACTCTGTGGGGAAAGATCCCTGTTCACTCTGTGGGGAAAGATCACTGTTCACTCTGTGGGGAAAAGATCACTGTTCACTCTGTGGGGAAAGATCACTGTTCACTCTGTGGGGAAAAGATCACTGTTCACTCTGTGGGGAAACATCATACTTCCTGTGCCACGAGGCTACGATTAGAAGCATGAAAACATAACGACTAACAAGTCTACCGCTTGACAGCTATCAGGGGGCTAATAACGTCGCTACGTAGCGTTAGCTAGCTCCGTTAACGTGAGCTCCAGTCCGTCACCTACCCGCAGCTATGGCGACCCAACTGCCATGTTGCACCGTTGGCGTTCGCTTCTTCTTAGTCGCCATGTTGAGTAATTCGGCTTAAGTTGATGAACTTTCTGTGGAAGTGGTCCGCCGTTGCTGTGAACGTGAACGTGTGTTTTGGTTACTGAGAGTCGGGCTGCCCGGATGTGACGACACGAGCTCAGAAAAGGCGCCTTCTTGCGTTCGTCTCACGGGGGAGAAAAAAAAGCACTTTCATTATTACGGCGTCAGCTCATTGTTTTAAACTAAGCTACACCTGACACGTTTTTTATAAACATATAAATAGTTCTGCAATGAAACACGCGTATAAGGGGACTAAAAACACACCGTTATAGTATTTTTAATTCATCCCGTTCGCCCCTGTTTTTCATTCAAATGGAACATTCCGCGGTGACGTCACGTCAACCTGCGGTTCAAGAATACGGCCGCTAGAGGCCGCTCAAGCATCGCGATAATATTGACACGGTACGCCTGAGCTTTTGCCCTTGCACAGTTTATCTCCGATTTCTGAAAACGACGGTTTCACAAAGAGCCAGGAGGTCTCCGCTCGCAGGTGCAGGTTGTTTGGTGGCCAGTTGTCTTTTGGCACACCGGCACGCGGCAGATTGGGGTATCCATCTGTCCTCCAGTGAGAGGAGGGCATCTCTCACGCTCGCTCTCAGGATATGACACTGCGTGTGTCCCAGTTGGTTTAAAGTGAGTCACTTGTTTTTTTTCTCCCCCTTGCACTGTTTATGTGCACGCTCAAATGAGGGTGTGTAGGATGCGTGTGTGCGTGTGTGTGTTTTCATCTCCATTAGGTGGCTAGCTGTGTCATCTATTTGTTTAACTGTTTGGGGGTCCCTTTGATATGTTTATTTAGCTTTTTTTTTTAGCTGTTGATTTGAGCTTTTCTTTTTTTTAAACTCCCTATTTGTCCGTACAGAGTCCCTGTGAGGAGCAGCATGACGTATAGAACATCCAGAGCCTACATAGGACGACTTATGGTTTCATGACTAGCTCATTTTGATTTTCACATTTTTTCTTCTCCTGCCTTTTTCCTTTTCGTTGTGTCTCGTATCAACTGTATTTACTTTTTCTTCGGCTCATTTGAAAATCATCCGATAATCCCCAGATTTGATCGACACGCGCTCTCGTCTAAACCCTTTGAACGCTGTCTCATCTTCAAATCAGTTTGTTGCTGTAGTCTGTGGCACAGAAGAGAGCGTGGGTGAGATATTGTCAGTGAATGACTTTGTTTTATGGGTCCCGGGGGGGGGGGGGGGTATGATACACAACAGCCTGTGCGGCTGAAACAGAATATTCCATGAAAGCTTTCTTTCTTTTTCAGGCTGCTTGAGAGAACGTCTGTGTTTCTGACTGCTGGGGAGAACAACAGTGGCCTTTCTAATAGGCTGGACCACAGTCGGCCCCAGAGAGCCGAGTCCTCTGTCACCGGCATGCAGTCGAGAACAAAGTGGGTCTAAATTTAGGCCTCGATATGGCTTCATAAACCCAGAGTCCGATCCCCTCTCCATCTTTGAACTTGCTCTCATTAGAAATAAGATGATTCCAATTAACTTCTCTGCGGAGGTGTAGGAGTTTATTGCAGCCAGCAGGCGGTAGACGGTCGGTTACACCCTGCCGAGCACATTGAACAGCCCCGTGGTCCCATCTATCTCCGTGGCCTCATTTGTGGTGGTGGTCCAAAGCGGGGGTGGCTGGTTTACAGTTCACATATCGACTCAGCCTCGAGCTGTCCCGGCACCACCATGTGCTACCAAAGGAGTCCTTTTTTGTTTTGTTTTTTACCCCACTTTATTTTTTATCTTCAGGATTTATAGGTGGGAAAAAAAAGAGCTGACTTCAAGAGCAAACATGTTCACATTTTTTATAATTTTTTTGTAACTGTCATGGCTGCCAAGAGGAGCAGGTTATAAATAGAAAGACGACATCACTTTAAGGTGCCCGCTTTCTCTGTATGGATACAGACATAGGCTGTTATTTCACACAGCTGTTAAATCCCCCCGCAGATCTCCAACTCAAGGAGGTAATGCACACATTAATACAAGACATGCATTGTGCAAAAAAAAAAAAAAAACAGATGTGGAGAGAACTCCCACTTGGCAGCAGAAGCCCCTTTGAGTCATCATCTGGGATTCCCTTCCTCTCACTTCCAAATATGGGTGTGATTGTGAGAGCGGGAGGCAGAATGAGTGGAACCCCCTCGTGACGTCAGAGCTGTGGAGCAGTGAGCCTCGCTCTGACTGGAAATTCACAGGAAGGAATGTCGGGAATGCGAGAATCACCCAAATGCTATTCCCACATTGTGTGTTTGTAAAGAGTTTTAGCACACAAGCCTCATGTACACACACACACACACACACACACACACACGCACACTCGATGTTCTTCGCCAGTTCTCTCATTGGGGAGATGTTCTTTCCAGTAAAGTCTTGTTCCTCTTCATCCCACGAGGACGGTGACTCCTTATTCCCGGCATCTGTTGCTCTGTGTGAGGCTTCTGATTAAGTGTGCTATTTTCCCTTAAAGATAAAACTGTGAGCTCGGTGTAAGAACTTTTCTTCAAAGCATTGTTCCTTTTAAAAACTTTTTGAAGGCTGCAGTTACTCTGCAGAGCACATATATGCACATTGCAAAGCATTTACCAACCACGGTGCTCCTCTGGTTCGCCGCCTGTCGGTTCATTTGTGGTCATTTTACTAAACGCAGTTGTATTTTTGTATGACCTTAAATAATACAAGTTGTAATACATGTTGACACATGGCCCCCTCTATAAGCGAGGACCTAAAAATAGGAAGAAAAATGCAAGAGCCACATTAATGATTTCAGTTTATACTGCGATTTAGTTGCCACGGAGTAAACAAGGGGCCTTTGGTTCCCATGACGATCTGAGGTCGAGAGCAGTGCTACTACAAGTTAAAGGTACCCTGTTTGTGACCACTAGTTCCATGAATTATGAAACCAAAGTTATTAGTCTCAGAAACTAAACCAGGAAAAGACACTTTTTGTTTTTGTATACGCACTTCAAAGAACCCGTGGCACGGCAACGTTTATAAATAAAAAAAAAAAAGCTGCTTTCACACGAGAGAAAAACAACAACAACAACAACAACAACTGTGTACTGTTGCGTGACTGATGTTGGGAGTCAGATGAAGTAAAAAGAATGAGCGTAGTGCTATAAAGCTATTGTTTTTGACGAGTGGGTTCCCGGCTCGTCCATTTTGGAACCCCCGAATCCCACGACGTGCATTCCTGCCGACGGCTTCAAATTACTCCTCTGACTGCCTGCGGGGGTTGATGCGCCCAAAACTTAGCGCTGGGCCAGTAAATTACAAAGCTGCTTTTTTTTTTTTTATAACAATACGCAAAATGCATTCAATATGTGTCCATACACGCAAGGCCTTTTTGGTGGGAAGCAATCGAGTGAACGGTTATTATTCTGCCAGCAGCATTGCACCACAAGCACTGTTTTGTAAAACATGTCACACTCGGTACGCTGCTTTTTAGTGACGTTTGTTTAAAGTTTATTAATCGTGGAGCTGCGGTTATTTAACGGTCACTATTCCAGTGGGATGATGTTCTGCTCTTTACGTTATATTATTGTGAAGTGAATGCAATTGAGAGTTGACAATGCAAGCAACTTGAAGTTATATATACTAAATAATTAGTTTATTAATATAAAAATCAACATATTCCACCCCCCTCCCCCTTATATCTATCCCAGAGGCTTTCATCCGCCCATGATCCCTCCCTGTCTCCTCTTCCCCTCTCTTTACTCTGCCTGCCAAGTAGATGTCCCCACAATACACCATCCCCAACCCTAATTATTGTTTACTGGGATCAATCTCTCCCTCCCTCTGTACCCGGGAACCAGAGATGATGTGGTAATTACATCTGCCGACTGTGCCGGTCCGCCGCAGACGGCTCCGCGAGTCCCTCTGCTCGGAGAGAAATTAGAGACTGCTCAGCACATGTCCGGGGGCTGTAATTAAAAATAAGTGCTCTGTGAATGAAATGTGTTTATTTGTTTATTTGCGAGACCCCCGTAATACCATGGCCACTTGTCCGCGACTCTATACCGTCCAAGGTCGGGTCGTGTCGGGCTGGGAAACCCGGAGAATTATGAGACTTTGCACACTGTAGCTGCTCTTCTCTCAAACACCAACGTATGTGTTGTTGTACAAATGACAAGTTTAACTTAAAAAGAGATGAGAAAAAATAATATATAACCCTCGTTTAATCCAATACGCGCTCATGTTTTTTTTCCTCCAGAAATGACCTGCAGCTGGTTGCTAACTGTAGCACAACGGCGTCAGCTAGCTAGCTTGAAGACGCGCTCCATTCGTGCTACTGACGCGCACAAAAGTTTAAAGGAACCGTTTGACATCCCGGTGAAGAGTTGGAGTCACTCAAATTGATCGATACCGCTCTCGTAACCGTACGCTAAATACAAGCTAACGCCGGCAGGCGCTCAGCTGCTACACGAAGACCGTGAACAGCTAGCCAAAGGTAACCGAATCGCCCTCTAAAACACCTCTAAAGTTCACCCAATTAACACGTTGACGTTTTATGACGATTTGACAATTTTATGGGGGTAATTGGCTGCACGCTGTGGACTTTGTACAAACTAGCACGATATTAAGTTGGTGAATTTTTACAGGTGCCTGTGTAGGTGGATTTTGTTACAGAGCCAGACTGGCTGTTTCCCCTTGTTTCCATGTTTTTATGCCAACCAGCTGCTGGCTCCCGCTACGTCATGCTCTGAGAGTGGGATCAATCTTCTCAGCTAACTCTCAGCGAGGAGGCCACTATTTAACATGTCAAAACTATTTCCTTAAGCCTTTAACCATGTACTGTATCTCCTTGTGGTCAAGGATGATGGAAAGAAACATAGATACAGTGTTTCCAAAAAAGATATAAAGCGGAAAGGCTCACTTTTACATTTCACGTCACGTCATTTGTTTCCTTAATGTTTCTGCATAAAGTAACTCTACTAAAGCCACATAATAGTAGCTATATAAAGCTACTCCATGTCTACATATACAACTCCTGTATGTCCATCATCAGACCAGTCTGTGGCGTTTCCTCTGGTCTCTCTCTCTCTACCCTTTATAAAGTAAAATCACACTTACAAGAACAGAGGAAGAGGCTGCACATGGACTTGCAGATCAAAAATATATATATCTCCACTGTTTTCTCTGACTATATAGTCCACCGCTGGGACTTTTCACCAGATTTATGAGCTGCGCGATGAGACAGTCGACAACTCGGGGGGCCATTAAAAGATCATCTGGATCTTTTCGCAGGCATACTGGGGGATGAATTGGGAGCAAAGTCATTATGTTCATACCATATAAATCTACAAGGTGGAGGGTGACACGCAGGCTTTGTGTACCGCAGTGTCGTTGAGTGCACGCATATGTGTGTGTGTGTCGCGGTACAGCTGCGACACATCTGGAGTGTTTTTTTATTTATTTTATAGAGACAAATAAAACCTCCGGTATTTAGAGACATTCTCAGCTTTGAAGGCCGCTTTTTTTTTCTTTTTTTTGGGATTTCGATACCAAACTTCTCTCATCGCGTATCGTGCGCATCGCATCCTCTCTTGGTGGAGGATGTTGAAATGATGCAGGCTGGAGGTTTTGGAGTGTTTGGATGCAGCTTTTCAAATTTCAATCATTGTCGTTTGTGGGGGGGGGGGGGGGGTTTCAGCCCGTCTCTCACACACACTCTCGGTACTCTGAGGATCGTTATACTGGAAGAGGAAAGCAGATGCTGCGTGACACGCAAACACACACACAAAGGTGTTCGTGTCGAGGCGAAGTCGAGTGACAGGTTACCGGATGGGGAGGGTAGCCTTTGACTTATCTTAACAAGATGGATTGACCTGGCCGCTTCATAAAATAACTACTCTGGTATTTTAGCAAAATTGTCCCCCCCCCCCCCCCCCCGTGATGGATCTTCGCTTTTATGTCAGAACTGTCTGTTTTTTTTTTTCTCATCACGATTCCATGTGCCCACCTTCGAGCGGTCGCTGACCCCCCCCCCCCCCCCCCCCTCCGTTCAATAAACACGTCGCGCATTTGAAACGCAATCATTCCTAAGTGATGCACGAAAGGGTGCGTGTGTCAGCGGATATTTATATAGGCACGTGAACGCATAGACAGTCTGTGAGACCACTGACTTCATTATTCGTGACCAGAAAGACTAAAGATTCTGGCAAATGTCCACGCTTGTAGGTAATGAAAACTTTACTCGCCGACGCCGTCATCTCAGAGCGTGAACGAGAATTTACCGCCGAGCTCTTCTCACTGGACGCTGTCATCTCAATATAGTCAAATTGGTAATTACTCTCCCTGACTGGACCCCCCTGTCTCGCGGTGTGCTCTTTGTCCTTGGGCTTTTTCAGGGGATAAGAGCCTCGGCATGCACCGGCCAACTGTAATGTAATCCAAAAAAAAAAAAAAGGCGTGATGTCATCACAATGAGACACTCGTGTGATATCGTAATTATGAGGTAATGGCGGGAGGGGTGTGTAGGTTTACGACTTTGGCACACGCTCAGTTTACCGTCAGTCGACTGCAACGGGGTACTAATGAGAATGGATGGCCTGCCTCGAGCTCTCCGTGTGTGTGTGTGTGCGTGTGTGTGTATGTGTGTGTGTGTGTGCGTGCACATGTTCATGCTTTGATGAAATTGATGGTTATTGGCAGAATTATGTAGTCAAGGATGGATAGATCCAAATGACCTGCTGATAGACGCCAGAGGAGGACACGCATGAGGAAGGCATGCAGGTTCCACTTGAACCTGATCCGGTTCTCTCACCGACACATCGTCTACTGGGCTTTTTTCGAGAAAAGTTACCGGCAACACAAAAACCAGTCATCGGGTGAGTGTTACTGGGAACTCAGGGTGACCGAAGCTTTGAGTGGGTTTCCAGATTTACTCCCCGCGGTCCGAGCAATGGCCACGATCCTGACATGAAGGACCTACACCTGATGCTTGTGTGGACCAGCTCACCCCACAGCTCTGCATCTTTTTGTTAAAGGGAGTTTTTGGGGGAGTTTTTCCTCCTTATCCGCATCGAGGGGTTAAGGATAGAAGCTTTCATATTCTGTACGGACAATAAACGCCCTTTTGGGGGCGGATTTCCGAATAAGCAACGACAGATGAAAGACCGGATTGTTTAAATATTACCAAAATACGTTCGGCCCTTTTTGAGACGACTAGAGGTGACGAGTCAGTTCTTTTCCTTCATTCTGGACTCTTTATCGAGTGATGAAAGTGCGCGGCCACACCAAGATTCATGTTAAGTCCAGTAAAGCGTTGATAAGAATTGTCTTCAAGGTGACATGATGCTCATTTTAAACGTGCATTAAAGAAGATACACCGGTCAGCAGTTCATTTCCACTCGTGTAGGTGACGTTCGTTGTTGTGAAAGATTGAAAGGAGTCGACCGTGAAATTTAAGGACTCGTGCACGCTGAGGAGAGCGTAGACAAAACGTCCTTCATTTTTTTTTGTTTTTTCCCCCGCTACTGAATTTTGACATTGAAAACTGACCAAAAGCAGCAGCATTAATTAATTTGGGTGTTTTGGTCGCAGCACAGGAGCTAATTATTTTTCCTCTCTACTTCACATATTTGATATGACAAATTATTTTTGTTCTACGAATGATTTCCATTCTATAAAGTCACAGTCAGCAAGCTAATACAATAATGTGCTTAACTCGCGTTACGAGCAGACACACATCACACATCAACACAATCTTCATATGAATCAATAATGCTGTCCAGACAATGTATTCCCAGATCTCATTCAATTATTTCAAGGACCGAGACAATGAGTTTTACCAAAATTAATATTTTTTTTAAGACAAAGCAAATGATTATTTGCATTTAAAACTGTACGTTGTGACTTATTGGCTGCTATATTTGACGTGCGGCTCAACCTGCAGTTTCTTTGTCAATTACAGGGAGTTAGACGTGAAAGCGTGACCTCATCCAAAGTCACCCTGCGGAAATGACATCATGGATAATGATGTCATCCCAGGATTCCAGACCCTTTCCCATTCCCCCTTAAATGCTTTTAGGCCTGGCTGCACACACACACACACACACAGACACACTCACACATACACACACACACTAAAGTGTGTGCCTGTTTACACACTTTTACTCTCACACACACACACATTTCACACACGAAACCCACTCCAGCAGCCTCACCCAAGACCGAGTCGTGATATAAACAAGACAAGCAGACAACAGATGCGATAAGGATGTTGTTTGGCCTCAGAACAAATAAAGCACGTCTCCAGAACTAAAAGAAACGCCTCACAATAAGCTAGTAAACCTTCAGCTTTTCTGACAGAAGCCCGACCGCAGCTTCTTATAGTCTGGGATAGTGGGGGGGGGGGGGTGAAGAAAGAGCTATACCTTAAATCAGACTCTAAATTAAATTATATTGAGCCGATACATAAAATACCCCAGAATATAGTATTGTATATTGCTTATGAGTGAAAATAAGACAACTGGCACAGTGAAACAGGACCTTCCCTGTGTGTCTTATCTGAGCAGGGTTTTTTTTTTGTGAGCCTATGGTGTCTAAATATTTTAATGACTCCAATATCTGGATTTGTGTGTATATAACGTCAACATTGCTCTGCAGTTTGATAAAAGGGTTTATGCTTCTGTGCATTCGTTTAGATGCTGGCTGAACTAAAATCTTGATCTGGATTGCAATTAGACCAACTTGCTTCTCTCTCTCTCTCTCTTTCTCAAACCCATACTACACAGGCTCCCCCGAGGGCTCCGTGCCCAGCGCCTGACCTTAGTATAAATACGTGGCTAATTTGAAGCATGTGGCGGCAAATTGGGAAAACACTGAGCTTTTAAAACGATGAACTTTTCTTCTTGCGCACGCTAATTCCTCCCAGGAGATCCCCGTGGGATGAAATGACCCCAAAGCGTGTCGATGTTAGGGCGACGTTTAGGCACACTGGGGGGAAGGAGGGGAGGACGGAAGGAGGGGAGGAGGGGAGGAGGGGAGGAGGGTGGACAAAGTGCGGCTCAAGGGCAGATGAGTGAGTTATAGGGGGGGTTTAAATAGAGGAAATTCATTCAAGTCATCTCTTACTGTCTCTCCCCTCCCTCTTTTTATCTGCCACATACTCACAAACAAACACACACACACACACCACACACCTTCTGTTCAAGGGAGAGCAACAGGTGCAGGCAAGGCAGGAGTGCACATGTGCTTGTGCTTAGGGAACGCTTCAGTATTGCTCCCTATAGAGCATTGCTGAAGCAAGCGTGGTTAAAACTAATTAAAAAATGGTTAGATAGATATTTTAAAAGAAATGTAAAAAAAAATGCTACCCTTAAGGTTTATGTCCTTTGCAATAAATACCCTCATGCTCGGCATAGAGATGAGGGGCCCCTCGGTTTTCCACCAATCTGGAGGATCTCTCCCGCTTGGTGTCCACAGACGAGCTTGCTTGTTAGTCTAAATTTAGCCCTGCTCCCCTCTGGAGGCTGCAGCAGGTGGAGGTGACGGGGGCCCTGGCCTACACTCTTGGGACAGATGGGCGAACACCATGACCTAACCCGGACCTAACAATCTATAGTTATAGAACCAATCATGAATATCCCAACCTCGACGCGCGCACACACGCCTCTAAAAAAATGAGTCTGGTATTGCCATAAACTGATGGTTATAGTCTGTACTGTGTTCCAATCCCCAGATCTGAGAAAACAACAGACTTCGCATGGCAGACTCCTAAAAAAATGCTTGAAAACCTCCAACCGTGCCGCAATATTTTGAGGTCACTATTGTCCCCCTAAGAGAAGGAAAAGGAAAACGCACCGAAAATGCCTTTTACCTTTTCCTGCCACAGTGACTTCAACGTCTAGTACTCCACGTGATGGCTATCCCCTCCCGTTTTCTCCCGTCAGAAAGTTGCTGATCCCCCATATTGCCGGCCCCCGTCCACCAGGATGACATCATTTCGCTCAGGCCGTGCCAACTGTGCTCAATAAAGCCGAGGCGTGTTTCGGTGTGTGTTGGAGTGCCTCTGCTGCACTGAGACTCGTATGAAAAGATGTGAGTGAGATGATCTTTGTTCTAAATTAGTCATTAGTCTGGCTTGTCGCCGGGATTTACTGATTGTAAAGAATCTGAATCACTAGGACGGCATTCTTTCCCCGTCTCTCGTGGGAGGTGAAACTGCTCCGTGGGGACGCCTTTTGTTGGGAAACGGTTTGCAGTGGACTCTAAATCGAGAAATATTGAAGCGGTAATCGGTGAATTAGAGAGATGCTGGCATGTGATTCGAGACTGTCCCCCGAAAGGACAATGACAACATCGCTCCTTCGACCAACTGCCCCCCCCCCCCCAATGTGTTCACATCCAGGTGGCAAAAGCTCCTCCAAAAGCTCCTCCAGCAGCCGCGGGAACTATTTCGGGAGCAAAAGAGGAAGTTAAGGTGACGGTATTATAAAGGTGTGGGTGGGTGTGTGGTTCAAAAATATATTGAACTTTAAAAACACAGTCGTTTTAAATCATGCTTGTGACCGTTCCTTAGCCATGGCCATGTGGTTACCATAGTAACCTTGATGACAACGGTAAAGCTCCCCTAACCCTAATGAAAAAGTCATTTGAACCCAAATCTTGCTTCCCCCCCCCCCCCAAAAAACATAACTAAGTCGTTATGTCTGCCCAATCCTCTCCTCTGTCACATTATAAAACAGATTTATTTCTTTAGAAGGCAAAGACAAATAATGTCGCCCTGGCGGCCCGATCATAACATGTTTAAATATCTCGATGTACGGGTCGTGGTTAAACACTGTGCGCAGTCTGCATGAGACCTCGAGAAGAAGATTGATACCACTTTCATGTCCGTAGGACAGATGTGAAGTGACGGCTAACGGGTAGTTAGCACAGCTTAGCATAACCGCTAAAAAAGCCCATCTCCTTCCAAAAGGTAATAAATCAGTCTACCAGAGCCTCTATCGCTGACTAATTAACTCTTTATGTCACATTTGTTTAATTCATACAAAAAGGCCCAGTGCAAACGAGAAGGTGTGCTTTCAAAGGGGGGTGGTGGTCGGGGGGTGGTGTGGGGGGGGGGGGGGGTGGGGGGGGGGGGGGGGGGGGGGGGGGGGGGGGGGGGGGGGGGGGGGGGTTACGTGCATGACTGCATTTCTTGGCGGGCAGCAATGGCTTCAAGCTGTTTCCACTCTCTGTGCTACGCTCAAGCTAACCGGCTGCTTTGCTGCATAGCCTCAAATGCTCCACACATGAAAGGCGTCGGTCAGATTTTTTCCAAAAAATGTTGAATTATTCCTTTTAATTAAAGGCTTTTTTTTTTTTCTTCTTTTTTTTTTTTTTTGCATCATACGGTGAAGTCTTTGAATATATCAGTGTTAACAACAGGCGGCAGAGCCAAACAAGTTCAGACTGTCTGCGGCACTCCTCCGGGTGCTAGTTTTAAAAACCTAATGACAGTGTGTGCCTGGGCTTTTGTGGTGTTATGGCAGCAGCGATGTTGTGTAATTAAACTAACTTGCCCCTCAAGAGAGAGAGAGAGAGAGAGAGAGTCTTCGCCACACCTCCACTCTTCTGCCTTCTGCCCTCACATCACACCACTGCTCCAAACACCAGCTCGCCTCTTTCTTTTGTGCGAGTGTGTTCTGCCTTTTCCCGGCAGGTCCCTCGCTCTCCTCGCTCTGCTTGTGCTTGATGGTCTGGGTATCAAATCAGTGTGTGTCAAACAGTGCACCTTCCCTTCAGAGGGAAGGAACAGAGGGAGAGAGCTGCAGGAGGAGGAGGAGGAGGAGGAGGGAGCACACACACACACATACACTGCATGGTGATGTCATCTAAAATGACATCATCCCATGGAGGGGAGCCAAGGGACCTGATGGGTTTGCATCCTCCGGTGAGTTAAAGGGGGAGCGCGAGAAGGAGACAGTAAGAGAAGTGTGTGAGAGAGAGAGAGAGAGAAGAGAGAGAGACAATGACCGTGATCTGAATCGCCACTCTCTGTTTTCCACATGGACTCCTGGCTCCGGCTCTTCAGCCACGCGTCTCTCTCTTTTAAGGGAATACTTCCTTCGTTTTCCATTTGCAGGTGCTACCCTCTCCTGAGGGGAAGTATGCATGAGAGCAGCTAAAGTGCATCTAGAGTGCACGTGAATCAATACCAGTGAGCTAATACAAACACACTCATAAACACATTAAACACACAGCCATCGTATC
This sequence comes from Cyclopterus lumpus, assembly GCF_009769545.1. Lineage (NCBI taxonomy): Eukaryota > Metazoa > Chordata > Actinopteri > Perciformes > Cyclopteridae > Cyclopterus > Cyclopterus lumpus. The sequence goes on from NC_046986.1 coordinate 7,291,237, forward strand.
TCTGCCAGGTAACCACACACGTACAAGCGCACACGTGTATTGCAGTTGTTCACGTACAGCGTATGAACATATGCTTTATGCACACATTCCCCACATTGGGGGGGTTCTCAGTAGAAACACCTGTGCCTCTGCATGTTTCCATTGTTGTCCACTTGGCTGTGCTGCGCTCCACACTGTGCTCCCTGCACGCCTACCATCTGTAACCAGACACCTATGGACCAGTATCCTGCTGCTGGAGTGATACACCTCTCCTTCTCTGGAGCCTCTGCTGATGCTGAGCACACATGCCACCTGGCATGTTGTAAAAAAATAAAATGAACTCTCCTCATTTGATGACACTCTTTTCTTCGTCGCCGCATCTTTTAAAACGCTTTCGATGAAGTGCGAGCGACACTCAGAGCATATTGATGGATGAAAAGCTCGTAGTTTCTAACACGCGATGACTCAATGTTCCCCCATCGCTCGCATGCTGTCGGTGAGCGAACCGACTGTATAAATAGAGAGGCATGTAGTAGTGTGGGACAAGAGAGGAGCAGCGATGAGAGCTGTGAAGAGAAGGAGGGAGGGCTCGTCGTGATGTGAGGGTGTGAGTCCACACAATGGAGGAAAAATGTGGTCAGGGGTGATTCAATAAAATAAAGCAGCAAAGATGAAGCTGTGAAATTCTGTTTTTTTGCTCTGACCAGCATCTATTCTCGGCGCGGGATATTACTCACGGCCGTGTACCAATAAACAACGGCAGAGCTGTGAGGCCGGACACACATTTTGACGGGCCTCGTACATTTAGCAGAGCCTCATCGAGTCCCCGCCGTAAAAAAAAAAGTTGGCTTCCGTGCAATAACTCGCGTACGACTCAGTTTAACGAGAGGGATATAGTTAGAACGGAGAAAGAGGAAGCGGGCTATTTCAGTGACGACTTCCCCCTTTAAGTCCCAACACTTTGCGTTTTATTGGAAGAAACGCTTGCATGCTATCCCGTCACTGAGGGCGGGTCCATGCAGACCATCTGATGAACCCAATAAGTTAATAATTTACACACACACACACACAATGTATGAAAAGCACAAAACATAGTGTACAATCGTGCCTGTGATGTCAAAGTGTTCATCAAAATGTAAATGTTTATAAAACCAGGGTGAATTACACTACCACCCCCACACACACACACACACACACACACACACACACACACACTGCCTATGTGTTGCTCTTATTTGGTGTGCTCGGTCCAATCACCTTCCACTCTTTCCAAACCGCCTTTTTATTTTTCCCTCTGCAGTATTGGTATGGCAACATTGGCCCACTCCTACTCTCTTCCGATCTTAGTCATAGGCCTCACGCAGCTGAAGCCCTCCGACAGTTGATATGTTTGGTCACTTCCATGTGTTCTCTCTCTGCACACACACACACACACACACACACATACTGTACGCATGCAAACGGCGCCTGAGTCCAGCTCTCAACCGGGAGTAAAGATCTCTTCGCTTTATCCGGTTCTTCAGGTAGGTGCATCTGAGCCAGGGTGAGCCTTTGAAACACAGTAGATAACAAGTGGCAATGTATGTAAAGGTAATCGTAATTGAGTGTTTTTAAAGACAAACTTGTGAACACCTTTAAGAACAGCCTGTGCATACCGCGCCTTTACTGTTAGCTTGAAGGGACATCTTTACCAGCTGCAACAGCCATCACTGGTCTTAATTTCCACCTTGTGAGTCTGCGTCTGTGTCATCACGGCCAAAATGTGGTCCTGGAGACACCAATGCGGCAACGACCACGGCTGGCGTGGTCACAGCGTATATATAAGATGGTCTCCAGTTTGATATCTTTACTGAAGCGGGACCCCTAAAAAGCACCCTGCAGCTTTATGTTACTGCGTAGATTGACTGCTTTGTTACTGCGAATTTGCCATAAAAAAAAGCATAATCGGAAAGGGGGGGGGGGGGGGGGGGGGGGGGGGGGGGGGGGGGGGGGGGGGGGGGGGGGGGGGGGGGGGGGTCCAGTGGGTCCGAGGGCTCGACGTGCTCTCGAAACCCACTCGCAACTAAAATGGCCAACGGTTTTTATTTAAGGGGACTAATAGGTCAAACGGTCTCTAATTATCCCTTCAATCGAAGGCGAGGATTTTACTTCTCCTGCTTCTTTTTTTTTACTCCTCTCCTTTTCATTCCTGTGTGTGTGTGTGTGTGTGTGTGTGTGTGTGTGTGTTGTGTGTGTGTGTGTTGTGTGTGTGCGCGTGCGTGTGCGTGTGCGTGTGCGTGTGTGTGTGAGAGAGAGAGAGGGCAGCATCGTTCCAACTCACCAACCAGCGGTCTCCGTTGACCTAGTTCTGCTCTGGACACGGGGTGCTTGGCAAGGGACCGGCCTCACCCAGTGTCTCTTCATGGGCCCGTATAGACACCACAGTCTATCTGGGACGTGGACGTGGACGCACTCGGAGCACGGAGCTGCACTCGCATCCATAAACCGCCCTGACATTTGATCTTTGAGATTGAAATGTCTAAATGAACGTATATATATATATATATATATATATATATCTATATATATATATATATATATATATATATATATATCGGAAATGCGGGTTTACTTGGACTGATCACATTTGACTGAACAAAATAAGTTTGAACAATTGATGTTACGGCAATTAATTTCTGTTTTTATAACTAAACTGACTGTTTAAGAAAGGGAATAAAAGTTATTAAAACTTCTTAAAAGTTGCAAAATTGTTGAGAAGCAGAGATGATGTGTATCAGTGTGTCTCTACAATACACACACACACACACAGAGAGAGAGAAAACACAAACACACACACACAACGTTTGAGTCATATAGATTCCTCCCCCACATTGTAACCTTTCAGTTTCTCCTCATATTTTAAATATCTAAACCAAGTAAAGCAAAAAGGTGCGTTTTTTTTTAGTTTTTTTTTTAACTGCCCTTCTCTCACGTGCCCTTGATCGAGTTGGAACACGTTTCAGATAGATAATCGATAACAAAGTCGAACCCTGAACTATATTTGGTTGCTGGAGACGCTCCATGATGACCAACATGTGTATTCACCCATCTCTCCAAAGCAAGATGCTGATGCACTAAATGTGCAATGAAAATGTGTGATTGCAAAAGCAATGCGGCAACGGGCCTTGGGACAAGAGAAGGAGGTCAATCATGCACGTGCACACTCGAAGGTAAAAAAAACAAAAAAGTTCACGGGTGTCTTTTGGCGCATCTGAGAGAGAGAGAGAGAGAGAGAGAGAGAGAGAGAGAGAGGAGAGAGAGAAGAGCACACCACTGCACACACTTTCGTGAGCAACGTGCGTGTTTGATTAGAATTTTAAAGTATTTAAAAGTAGGAGTGATGATAATAAATCTCTCCATAACTACGTGTCCTCTGTGCAGCCTTGTTCTTGAACGACGACCTTTCAGTTGAACCGCAACGCATCAGATTATTGCGCCAGGTTGTTTCTTTTCTTTGCATTCTGACTGCGCGTCGGCCCACGCGTCGAGACGATATTCAAATATACCTGTGAGCGTGACGCTCCCCAAAAACACACGCGCGCTCGCGCACACACACACGCATGAGTAAGCGTCTTAACAATTGGTCTGTTGATCACTTTCATGTGCGCGCAGAACAGGATGCTAAATAGGTTATCACGCAGTCAATGAGTAATCCATATGGCTCAGTGTGTATTGTGACTTGTCAGTCTGGTTTTTCAGCTTCGAGTTTTCATTTATTGTTATGATTTTTAAAGTGCATGCATGTGTTAAACACCAAAACAGAAAAAACTGATTCAAATACGCTTATGACTCAAGAGGTTCGAGATATCGAACAGTGATAATTTAAATGGTAAAAAAAAGAAATATCAGTATTTCATCCTCTAATCAACTTTACTTGATACGTGTCCACGTGCGCAATAAAGACTTCATATTTTATTGTAAAATTCCGAATACATTGATGATACAATACTGAACAGGAGCTGTAAAAACTTAATAAGTCTTAAAAACCAAACGAGTTGGTGCGTGTGAAATGGACACATGCGCATGGCTTACATATTAATATTTTACCTTTTATGTTGTTGTTTTATTGTTTTACCTTTTATTATAACTGCGCAGCACAAACAATAAAGGCATGTGTTGCCCAGTCCCGATGACCTGTGGTGCATATAAGACGTATAGGCTGCATGTGCACCTGCTTTATGGGGAGAAAGTGTGAAACAAGCAATAATCAAATAGTTTTCTTTGTCTGAGATTGTTTGAGTTTAAAAAAAAAATACACTCACGTTTTCAGTTAAGATGTGGGGGAAGCAGTGCTCGTTGGACAAGAAGGACGGTGTCAGTGAACGCCTCTTTAGGTTATACTAATAAAAGAATACGCTTTTTTGAATTGATGCTTCTGATAACTTTCTTCATCCCTTCCCTTTGTACGCTTTGAAAAAAGTGGTGGCTGATTGTACACACAAAGTAATATTTCCGTGCCACGTACATTCTCTCTATATTACAATCTCACTCAAAACCCCTAAACGTGTTCCCAACTGTCTTCTAGGTGACGCCATGACGCTCCTTTCCTCCTGGGGTTGTGGGCTGATTGTGGGGCATGCATTTATTGCAGAATGTCTCAAAAATGCTTCAAATTTGTTTTGTTTTTTGCGTATGTTATACGGTTAAACTATTCAATTTCACAAAGCTTCTAAACGAGCTTCGTTAAGCCCGGATATAAACATGTCGGCCTGTATGTGCACCAGGAATATCTCTGATTAGCTCCTTCTACAAATCCTCTCGGTTCATAAAGCTCCCACACTCCTATAGATGTGCATTTTGTCACCCTCACAGTTGTCTTCTTTTTGCTTCTTCCATTCCGCATTCTTTTTCATGTACTTCACCCTCACTGACATATGCCTGTTTCACTTCTATGGTATATAGCAGATATATATCTTCTTTTTTTTGCCACATGCCTCTGGCGCCGCGAGGTCAACAATAATATTCAAGGTCATGTAAAGGCATATGCTGCTCTCTCTCTCTCTCTCTCTCTCTCTCTCTCTCTCTCTCTCTCTCTCTCTCTCTCTCTCTCACCCGTCTGGATGGAGGGGAAGGGCGCGTCTCGGTGGTGAGTTCACTGACACCGACAACTTCCCTGACGCAACGCCACTGTAACGTGCCACGCGGAAACAGCCACACACAACGAGAGCTCACCTTTTCATCCGATGAACCAACATGATCCTATTTCTGCATAGTAAGCCGCCTCAGCTCTCCCTCCCCATTGGTTCCGAGAGCAGCGACGGACTCGTTGCCTCCAAAGCGGAAGCCGCGTGTTTGTTTGTGCCTCTTTTTTGTGTGCAGTCGCTCCTCTACTTGTTGCTTTTGCGGTCAGAAAGCAAGGAACCCCATCACCTGACCATGTTGGGGACGTGCACATATCAAACCATATACTTCCACCGAGGGAAAGTACACTTGTTTGTGCCAACCCATAATAATGTGCGGGTAACCTGTCAAGAAAATGAATGGATAGTTCGGGTAATTACTTCTGTCTGGCGTGTGTGGGCTGAATGAGAGTTTTGGAGTGGGGAGGCACACTCGTGAGTCTCTCTATACTCCTCGTTGACGGTAACGCGTTACTGCGCATCGCGTTACCGCCCTGCACTGTCCGGGAACTACACAGCAGAGTTTGAAGTCGAAAGGCGTGTGTGTGTGTGTGTGTGTGTGTGTGTGTGTGTGTGTGTGTGTGTGTGTGTGTGTGTGTGTGTGCGTGTGTGTGTGTGGGGGGGGGGGCTGCGCGCGCTCTCTTTTTTTGAAAGGTAACAGACGGGGGAAGCCTCTGCGCGTCACTGCAAGCAAGGAAGCCGAGCCGAGCCGAGCCGAGCTGTGCAAATGTGTCCGTTCCCTCCACATACGCGCGCGCACGGGGACGCACCGACCTGTAGTAGCCTGATCTTGGAGAGCCTATCAAACCCGGGCACCGTGAAGCCTCCTTGTCTGCTGCTTCACTCTGAAGGGATGCTGGTCGTCCCACAGACACGTGAGCCGAGCTGATGAGACGAGTTGATCGCGGATTTGGATGAAGGGGGGGGGGGCGTGCAAACTAGGCTATGTGGTGCGCTCAGACGTGTGTGTGTGTGTTTTTCTTTCTCTCTCTCGGTCGCTCTCCGTCTCCGCCGCTCCGCCCCCCCCCCCCCCCCCCCCCCCTCTCTCTCTCTTTTCGCAACATTGACGCAACCCAAAAAGGCCACTGGAACAAAAGAAACAACTTCCTTGAAAGCTTTGCAGAAACTGTACTTAGAGTCGGAGAATGGGAGCTGGTTGTCAACTTGCCTGGATGGAAATGTCGAGGAGGGTGTCACCAGTGTGGCCGCAAAGCAGCGAGGGAGATGCAGTCGATCGGTCCGAGGTGGAGGTGTGTGTGTGTGTGTGTGTGTCGGGGGGGTGGGGGTGGCAAATCCAGGCTGTCGAGTAAGTACCATTAAAACATTCACTGGAGTCATTTCCAACTTTTGCTGTGTGACCCTCTCGACTCGTTGAGTTTGACTCATAAAGTCGTTTTGATCGATTCTCTGCGACGCGGGACACTAAGTAAAAAAAGTCCCCTCTTTCTTCTTTTTCTTTTTGTAATGTAAACGCTGTCGAATTGACGAGGTAGTAGTATAATTATTATTATTATTATTATTATTAGTCATTGTGGGGGATGTCGATGTGAACGTATGTACTCTTTTTTTTAAAAAAAGCTGGATATTTAGGAGCCACTGACAATGTAAAAGACCGTGTGTTTGTAGGTTTAGTGAAAACTGTGGATCACCTTTAACGTGCTGTGCATTGACAGGCGACCCGTTTATTATCGTTATTCATATGCAGCAGCCCTCCTGAGCCGTCGCCGGTTGCATGAACAACCCGATGGTGGACTAAACATATATATGTGTGTGTGTGTGTGTGTCCCCCCCCCCCCACACACACACACCATGAGCAGCGGTGCGGTGCTTCGGGAGGAACAGATGTGGTGCCATCGGGTTTTTGTTGTTGTTGTTGTTGTTGTTGTTGTTGGTTGTATACGGGTCTAACTTTTGCTCCGAGGTGTGATCCGCATGTTTCGGGGCGGACGATCACTCCGCTTTTTTTGTCGCGTCGGTGTGTGTTGTTGTGTTTTTTGTGTGTTCTTCTTCTCGCTGCATGCGAACAAAGGACTGGATGGAGCAGTCGGCTCCGCGGCAGAGCGTCGGCGGAGAGCGGGCGGGCTGTTTACAATAATAACACCGATCGCGGGGCGTGACGTCACGCGACTGACACGCGGCCTCGGCCAATGCGGGGAGCCGCTTCTTCTTCTTCTTCTTTTTTCCAGCCATCGGCAACGCGCTATATTTGGAAAAAGCGGTTACGTCATCGAGGTGCAACAGTGGACTCTCTCTTGGTGGGAGGGACTTCCCGCGGGGAGGGTTTTTTCAATTTGTAGTCCAGAAGCAGGACAATGAGTAGATTAGTATTATTATTCTCTTTTTTTAGAGATTATCAAACATTTCCAGAAGCTTTTTTTTTTTTTTTTACACCCTCATATAGCCAAGATGCTCTTAGTCTGCTTATTTTCGCAATTACGTCATAACGTGTGCAGTTTATCCATGCATATTTACGCTTAAAAAACCCTTTGTCTTTACCAAATTGTCCTATAGGCACAAATTCAGTGATTTGGAATAATAATGCGTCTCTGTGTACCTTAAACACTGTTTACGACCGTGTTATTTACGCTGCAGTCGTGGCCAGGGAACTATAGCCTCTCATAGTGTGAATAGAAAGTGTATCCCAAGTATCTGTCAATATAGCGTGCTTCCAGTTTCCGTGCTAAAAATACTTGACTAGGGAACACTAAGGAGGCTGCTGTTTAATTTTCATACACACACAAAGTTTCTCGGCAACAGCCGACTCCATGAACGTTTACCGATCCCAAGTCCATTCTATTGTTATGGCCCCCTGACCACAAATCACAAATATGCTAAAGTGGTTCACACTCTTTTTGGAATATGCCACACCCTCTGTAATTTGACTTGTTTTGGATAAGGAAAAACCCTTTGATGGGGATATACAGTAAAAAAAGAACTATGGGTGGTTCTATAACATCATTATTACAAGTACCGCACCTTTATGTATTTTTCTAAAGCCTCTTGTCCCCAGTCCTCCAGTCACCAGTCCTCCTGCCCCACCTCCCCCCTCAGTCCTCTTGTCCCAGTCCTCCTGTCCCAGTCCTCCTGCCCCAGTCCTCTTGTTTCCCAGTCCTCCTGTCCCAGTCCTCCTCCCCAGTCCTCTTGTCCCAGTCCTCCTGTCCCAGTCCTCTTGTTTCCAGTCCTCCTGTCCCCAGTCCTCCTGCCCTCAGTCCTCTTGTTCCCAGTCCTCCTACTCCCAGTCCTCCTGTCCCCAGTCCTCTTGTTCCAGTCCTCTGTCCCAGTCCTCCTGCCCCAGTCCTCTGTTCCCAGTCCTCCTACTCCCAGTCCTCCTGTCCCCAGTCCTCCTATCCCCAGTCCTCTTGTCCCAGTCCTCCTGCCCCAGGCCTCCTGTCCCCAGTCCTCCTGCCCCAGTCCTCCTATCCCCAGTCCTCCTGTCCCCAGTCCTCCTATCCCCAGTCCTCCAGTCCCCAGTCCTCCTGTCCCCATCCTCCGTCCCCAGTCCTCCTGTTCACAGTCCTCCTGCCCCCAGTCCTCTAGTCACCAGTCCTCCTGTCCCCAGTCCTCTAGTCACCAGTCCTCCTGTCCCCAGTCCTCCTGTCCCCAGTCCTCCTGCCCCAGTCCTCCTGTCCCCAGTCCTCTTGCCCCCAGTCCTCCTGTCCCCAGTCCTCCTGCCCAGTCCTCCTGTCCCCAGTCCTCTTGCCCCCAGTCCTCCTGTCCCCAGTCCTCCTGTCCCAGTCCTCCTGCCCCAGTCCTCCTGTCCCCAGTCCTCTTGCCCCCAGTCCTCCTGTCCCCAGTCCTCTAGTCACCAGTCCTCCTGTCCCCAGTCCTCCTGCACCAGTCCTCCTGTCCCCAGTCCTCCTGTCCCCAGTCCTCCTGCCCTCCTCCTGTCCCCAGTCCTCTTGCCCCCAGTCCTCCTGTCCCCAGTCCTCCTGTCCCCAGTCCTCCTGCCCCAGTCCTCCTGTCCCAGTCCTCCTGTCCCCAGTCCTCCTGTCCCCAGTCCTCCTGCCCCCAGTCCTCCTGTCCCCAGTCCTCCTGTCCCCAGTCCTCCTGTCCCCAGTCCTCCTGCCCCAGTCCTCCAGTCCCCAGTCCTCCTGTCCCCAGTCCTCCTGTCCCCAGTCCTCCTGTCCCAGTCCTCTTGCCCCCAGTCCCAGGTACCACTACGATTCAGGAAGAAAAGAGACACTTTTCACTCTGGACACGATTCTCCATGAGAGCACGATCTTTAAACACGTGAAAACTTTGATCTCTAATCCATCCCTTTTATGTGAATATTGGCCAAATATTTTCATTGATATTGGGCTTTGATGAGCTCAATGCGCGCGTGAAAAGAAATATGAATAAATATAAACATCTCACCAGAAAACATGCATCTCAGCATGAGAAAATATATAATATAATATATACTGCAGACTGTGCGGCGGGTCACAGCAGACTGATATTAACATATAACTCTTTCAGTGTGAAGAAACCTTCCAGTTTTCTCAGAAATGTCCTCTATATTTAGTTGATTGTGATAAGTGACTAATATAAATCAGATCTCAACACAACAATGCCGACAACGGAGTCTTAGATCAGCTAACGTAATGAGTTGGATGTGTTGCATGTGTTGCATGTGTTGCATGTGTTGTCGACTTCATCTCGTGATTCAAGCAATCACTCACAGTCTTTACGAAATTTCATTTATTAAAATGTTGTCTAGAGATTAAAATCTATCAGTTCAAAGCGTATCACCACGCTAGTCTAATTTTTGCTGTCTTGTTAACACTAATACTAAACGTTAACTGGTATATAGATGCAGCGTGAGGCATGCACAACACTCATCTGCTGCAGGCGTTAGTGGAAATATATATATTGTGCTGAATGTAAGAGATAAAATGAGAAATTGAGAAAAAATATATGTAAGAAAGAAACAATGTCCATTAAAAGGGGTCTCGAAGGACAATGCTTTTGTTACTTGAGTGCTCTTTGTACTTTTTAAATGTCACTATAGATCTCATATAATGATACCGTGGTACTGGCCTTGTACATACTGAACAATCTTGTGAGGCTTGTTCATGTGTTTCTTGCATGGTTATTAATCCGAGGTACACTTATGTCTGACTGGCAACTTTTTGTTGTTGTTATTCTTTATTTTAATGAACTTTAAAAAATGAATTCCATCCGTGTCTAAAGGGGGAGTCCTTGTTCTATTGTAAAGTTGCTGCTCCGATACCATATTTGGCATTAATTCTTTGCACAATCATCATCACAGAGATAAAAAAAAACAACTAAATATAGGCACCAAATATCTTCAATCGCCAGCTTCCGGCAAAAACAAAAACAAAAAATACTGAGGGGTGTAGACAATCGTCAAGATAATACAAAATAATTTTTAAAAAAAATACTACTAGACCCAGGAAGTCATTCTCAATAATGTTTTGTGGGGCAATTTAAACACATCCCGAAACCATTTGAATGGAAAACGTCTCTCGTCAGAGCGACGCATCCCGACCAGGACGCCGTTGACTCCTGATGCAGGGATACGTGTCTCTGAGGCTGTTAGTCCTCTACACAGGATCCTGTGACCTCTTTGGCACATGACCCCACGTTTAGTGTGGAATACGTCGTATTTAATAGATACGAGAATTAGAAAGCCTGTTAACTGTACACGACGGAGTTAAAAAACACACCATTTTGGGGAGAAGTCAAGCTGACGTGTGTTGGCAGACTACTCAGCTTTTTCAAGCCCTAAAGGAATGTTTCTGCTAATTCTTTTTTTTCTATTTAACATAAAACCTGTTCATGAAAAAGTCTCAAACCAAAGAATATCTTAATGGAGCATCGCTTTACTCCCCCGCAATGTTACCAATGCAGCTAGCCGAGGTCTTCGCCTTAATCGTCCCCTTTGCTCGTGATGTAATTTTAGACTTCTCAATGAATTACTCACTTAATTTGATTGCCATGCGTGAGAACGTCCGTAAGATCATATAGAGACTAAATAAAAAGGGCTTCTCGTGCCGTAATATCTGAACGCGTTGGCCAAGCATGTGATAGTGTTTAGCTGGACCCTGACTATAAAAAGTCTGTTTTATGCTTTAAAAAGTTTGATTTTACAAAAAAACAATACTTTACAATGATTTTCTGGAGCCAAAAAAAAGTACCGTGTGCACTTTTTTTTTTTATAGCGCGGGGGGGGGGGGGGGGGGAGAGGAGATGGGGGCTAACGTGACCACCTAGCAGCCTTTGTGCTAAAAAGAGGTCAGAGGTCCCTGTTATGTTTTCAGGGTGACCTGCTAGTCACTATTAGCCATTGATAAATGTGATGTCCCACAAGTGTGCTGGCCGGACCCCTCCAATGGGGGAGGTGTCATAACACGCCCCATGCTAACCTCCCCACCTCAACCGGTGCTTACACACATGCAAACACACACACTCCGGCCCTGCTGACAGGAGCACAAGGGGGCAGCTGCTACAGATGTCTCATAGAGAGAGGGGGAGGGGAGCCGGGTAGACATCAATGGAGAGTCTCTCTCCAGTATGGAGTTCTCAGTGGGGCTCATTGTGTTCTCAAAGGACCAAGACGAGGGAATGGGCTACGTTAATATAGTACGCCTATAGCCACTTGTACTTTGTGCTGCTCATTTTGACTGCTGAATTATTTTCAGAGGGAATTGTCTCCTATACGCGCTGCAAAAAACATCCCCACATTTTAGCTCCATTTGTACGGGTTGATATTTTGCAATGAAGCAAATAAAGAATCTGGGGATTTTTAATCTCCACACAAGGAAATAATTTAACTTTTTTATGTAAACTGTGAATGGAACTAACTGTGTTAAATATGAAGACAATCTTGAATTCACATCTAAAGTAAGAGGAGGAGGAGGAGGATTGATTTTCATTGTTAATTAGTAAAGCCTAATTTAACGCATGCAATGTGCCACAGAGAGCCATGCACACGCTCTACACCTAATGCGCCCCCATGCAGAAGGGGATTCCACTGCATCGTGCACCTTCAACGAGGGGTCGCTCACCTGCTGGTGCGTTACGTTGACATTAAAGCTGCCAACTGTGCTCACCCCTCTCTGGTTTCGATGTCACCCCTGACCTTAATTCGTTTTGTTTTTCGGTCTTCAGTTAAAGTTCTTCGCCGAAACTAGAAAGATGGAGCTTTTGAGCTCTCAGCGCGTGTTGGGACCGGAGCTTTTTTGCTATTGTCTGTTTCCCTATCGTCAGATGTGATGCAGTCTCGTGTCTGGTGGTGGTGTGAAAGGCCATCTTTTGAGTCACATGAGAATAGAAAAGAGAGAGAGAAAAAGAGAGAGAGAGAGAGAGAGAGAGGGGGGGAAAAAAAGAAACTGCAAAACTCCTCCTTGATTGAGAAGCAGCTGAGTGTAACAGCCAACCATGCACGCATGTCATCTAACATGAAATCAAATTACATCGGACTAAAAGTGCCCCGGCATGGCAACTTTGCAGCCGGGGTTTGGCCCGCCGGGGCCAGACACCACGATCCACGACACTGTGGCTCTTGTTAAGCTCGTCTACCAGAGACCGAGGGGAGAGCCCCGCTCTGTCTCGACCCCTCCTAATGAAGAGATGCATTATGATGTGATTTCATTTGGGCCCCCTGCAGAAAAAGCTGTTGTGGATAACGGAGCGGTCCGAGCAGCGTGGTTCATTCGTGTACTGACATGTGACTTGTGTTTTCGTGAGTCATAAGGATCTCCTGCCTAATGGAAGGCAGCGTGCGCTCATGTGACGGGTGACACAATGCAGGGTGGACTGTGTAGTTTATCGCCCACTGCTACAGGGACACACACAAGCACCTTTTATATCTTGTTAATTCTTATAGTGAAACTAAATAAACCACAGTTTATTTGTGTGTCACTGGAGGGTTTTTGGCTGGTTGCTGTGTAATCTTTTAAAAACCCGGACAAGTTTTTCAACAGTGGATGTAAGTACTGCAAATGTGCATTTGTAGATAGGACTGCATGCATTTATGTATGTGTGTGTGTGTGTGTGTGTGTGTGTGTGATGTCTTTGAGCACTGCATCACGATCACCCCTATGGTCTACGTTGGTGTTTTCGCTGGCTCATCCCTGCCTCTCCACATGCCTGTTAAACAACACAGAGCTCCTCCTTACTGGCTTCCTGTCCAAACCAGTTTATCTGTAAACAAGTGTGTTTTTTTTTTCTTCTTCTCCTCTCTCCGCACCATTGTCCACACCACACCAGAATGCATACACAATGGTCTCTCTCTCTCTCTCTCTCTCTCTCTCTCCCAGTCGGCTTTTGACCTCCAAAAGTGAAAAATGTTTTAATGTTTTTACAACCACGCACAGCAATGCAAAGAAACAATGTGTTTCTTGGTGACGATGAAAATGTGAAGGTTTAAAATAGCATTACCCGACATGAAAAATAAATTAAAAGGCCATTTTTGAGTGTGTAGACGTTTTCAGAGTGTTTCACTCACTTAAAGTTGCGTTCAAAAGATTGGCCTTTATTCACTTAGGCACACCATAAAGACTAAAAGCAGGTTGCAGCTAATTCTTTCTCCAATGCACCCCTGGTGGAGCCAACTACCGACATAGCAGGTGAATGCTATGTATTGTTATTATGTGTGCATTGGGATGAAATGGCTGTCTCTGTTTATCTTGCCAGAGGTTCACTATGCTACACTAGATATGATAACAGCGGGGTTATTGTGGCACAGCCCAACCCGTCCCTGTGTTGGCCGTTGCATGCACACACAACAACGGTGTGTGTACTCACGTGGTGTTGCCAGGCCGATCTTAAATTGAGAAGTGGTTATGCAATGTCGGCTATACTTGAGGAGTGGGGTTCTTTTTAAGAAAGATCTATGTGAAAGGTGTGGGAAATATATATCGGTCACAAGTTAAAGAAGATAGAGAGGGCAATATGACGTTGCATGCAATTTAAGATAAGAAAGAAACATCCTCATTTGAACTTGTTGAAAATGACCCAACCCCACATTCTGATGGAGAAGAGCATGGAGGGACTGAGCCTTGATAGGTTAGCAGACACTATACCCTTTACCTCAAAGTTAGGGCTTTTATTGCTTTTTATTCCTGCTTTTTCACATCCTTTATGATTTGGTTTGCATCGCCTAGGTCTTAGGAGTAATCTCCCTGTTTCCTTTACTTCTTGACTTCACAATGTGCATTTACCAGATGTTATACTCCTGTCGTATATATATGGCTGTACTAATGTGTTTTATGCAGCTATTTCTTTCTTTTTTCTTGATAGCTATGTCACTCCAAGTGTTGTGCTTACTAAGTACCCATTTTGTAAATAAGAAACACATTTTGACATTCATGGTGTTCATATAAAAGATGGTTTAAAAAAAAGTGTTGCCACATATTGAGCACTCTACCATGATATGCGGTACAAACGTTTTTTATAAATGTCTGTAGGCTAATTACCGTTTTTATATACAGTTCAAACTCTGACAAAAAAAGCATATCAAAGCATTTAGTTATATGTTGATATATGCCATACGTGATTAGGAATAACCAGTGAGTTAAAGTGCAATATTATACATGCTGACACAGTTAAATATGGGTCATCTAAGTAAAGAACAGTGCATTTTAACCACAAGGCCAATTGCAACTCTCAGTCATTGCTGTTTTGTTGGGAATCACTTTATAGTGAATTTCTGTATGTGTCCAGTTCAGACCATGGACATGTGTCATGTATACAGGTAAAGGCAATGGAGCTACCGGTAAAAGTTTTAGACATTTATATTCGTCACCGGTAAGAAACTTGACAAACAGCGATGTTTAAGGAAGGAATCTTATCCAACCACTATATGCAACTAAAATAAAGGCGATGTAATGTTTATTTGGGGCTATGAACATAGTGTATCTATGCCACTATTGACTTTATTGCACTTTCTCTTGTTTCTGCACAATGTTTTTGATAGGTGTTAGGATAAATGAAAAAAACCCAGTTCACATGAAAAACAATCTGGTTTGAACAAGTTTGAACGTAGATATTTTTTTAAAAAGCTCGGGTGAGTGCTGTAAATGTCGTTTGGGACCTAAATAGTTAATCTCTCTCTCTCTCTCTCTCTGTTGAGCGCTGCGTGGGCACGCGAGAGTGCATTTTCAGCGTCCAATGAGCTTCGCGGATTCCAGTCCGCATCCAGCCAATGGGTGAAGTGGGAGGCTCTATCGAATTTGAATGAGGAGTGTATCTTTCGGCGCCATTTTCGAGTGAGCAGCGAGGGCCTCAGCAGCTGCGGAGAGAGGATGCGGCGAATATAGAAAGCTGTCGCTGAGACTGGGGGGGGGGGCGCAACAAATTTAACTGCGCCTTTAGAAGAGGAGAAGGAGGAGGAGGAGAAGGGGGGGACCGCGTAATGTCAGAGGAAACGCAGGTAATTGACGCCATTAGTATTTGAATTAGTTTTAGTCGGCGGGCTGAAGGAGAGGAATACGGGCGGAGGAGGAGAGACCCGGCCGTTGGCCAGCTTTGCCAGTTTGGAACGTTACTACTCCATAGCAACTAGCCTGTTAGCTTAGCCTGCTAGCACGGAGGGATGTCTGACTGCTTGAAACGGTAGAAGAAGAAAAATAGAGCGGTACGTTTTTTATCCAGGAGGGGGAGAGGATTATATTTATTTAAAATAATAATAATACGAATTATTGTGTTAGCAAGGTGACACTTTTTTAACTTTTGTGGTTATGAATCAAAGTTTAACTATAATTGGGAGTATTTTTTTCTTCTTTTTTTTTTCTTCGCATTGGAGCCTAGTTTTTGAGCGGGAGGTGCAAACGCAGCCTGGCTCGAGCGGAGGAGACAGTCGGCAGTGTCAACACATGCACACGGCACCGACACTGGCTCGGGAGGGAAACGATCTGCACGAGACGCCCGGAAACACGGTGCCTTTTTCGGGTAACTTCCATTTTTTTTTTTTTTTACCAAGCTCGTTAACCGAGGCAGACTTTTTTTTTTTTTGTCCGAGCTGGTAAAATTGCATGTTGTGTTGCAAGCGTTTATTTATTTTTGGTTTAAGTTTGTCATTTTATATTACTGTATGTGACCTTACACTCAATCACGACGTCCATAATAACGACGGAGTTTGGTTTATGACCCCCATCTGTGTGGTAAATGTTGTTTTTAACGTGTTTGCAGTCTGAACGTTATCATCTTGTAATAACTCCGATGGACAAATAATTGACCACGTCTTAATCGACGTTAGTCAACGGTGCGTGCGTTTGTATTCGTGTCTGTTAATATATTTGACGTAACATAACGTTAGACATCGATGTGGCTCTGAGCCAGCTGACAACAATCATAGGTCGCAGCTTTTGATGATTCACCTTTTTTAATAGCTCCGTTAAACGTGAGACCAAATGGCTGTCATAACCTAACGATGCAGTAAAGTTGAATTAATTAGTTATTGAAAATCAAACTTGGATTGTTAGCTCGTTGTGCTGTTTTGAAAGAAAAAAAAGAAGAGTTTTGGCTCATCGTGGTTTGATGCAGAAGTCTTCATACATTGCTTTCTGTCTCCTTTTGGCTTTTTTTTTTTTGGCACTTCCTATCTATCGCTCCACTTTCTGTGGGCCCTGAGCTGATTCAGTTCAAGTAACGTTGAAGGGGAGAAAATAACCAACGTGGTCTCATCGGTTCAGTAAAGAGTGACAAAACGGATCTAATCATTAATTACGACATGTGTCCTATGTAAGATATTTGGTCCTGCTTTATATGTTTATAATAAGGAACATGATTACTTGTCTAATAAAGCACAAGAGAGGCGAAGAGAGGCTCCATATAATTATGCTCCTAAACCCGCCCCTTCTACTTCCTTCTAAGTAGAGCTCGGTTTAATGTGTTACATAATGCGAGGCCTCGCTATCTGTTACAATGTTGCATTTATTTCAACAAAAACGTGTCCACGTCGTCCAGTATGGTATTTCAATTCATGAAAAATTGAAATGAACTGCGTTGACATCCTCTGTCCCAATTCCCATCTTGTGCCTTCTTGCCCTGTTATAAATGACAGGCTGCTTACTAATAAGCATTTTTGCAAAGATTTTTTTAATTTTGTCATACCTACTCTGCAGCAGTGAGGTTGAGAGCTGTTTCCACTTCTTTGGATATGCATGACCTGAATGAAAATTGAACTAAATACCATAGTCGTATGCATAGCTCATTCTTCACTGAAATTGCTAATTGAATCCTCGGTATAATAATTTTTTGGGGGAAATTGGACCGCATTTTCATGATGAAACTATCCACTTTATACGGTCAGATTTTGTGTGATTACTCTTTAGGGCATTTAGTTTGATGGAAGTTAGTTTAATGTGATATGAGGGGGAAAACCTCTCAGACACACAGCAGAGCAACGAGGTGGAGGAGGACTATAAGATCTGTCTTGACTGACGCAACCTTTATTTGTGAGAGTATGAAACACAATGACAATCTAAAAATATGACGGTGTGAAATGATCTGCTTCAGGAATAAACACATTTGACATTTAATGTACACCACATGGTGTAATTGAAATTGGATGGGCAACTTATATTAACCACAGTTTCCACTCATCCCTCTACACGTGTGGCTGTGTCAGCTATTGATTGGATTTTTAGAAAATTGCTGGTTCTTAATAAATTGAACTACACTCTAACAAAAGCTATTTGGGTTAGTTAGGCTAGTTGAGATGGGGTTTTTTTAGTAGTATTTTCTTTTTACACCACCAGATAGAATGTTTGTAAACATTGTGCAGGAAAATATAATTGTTTTAATTAAGCATATTATCTTTTTGTTTTTATCGGATGTATTCCCATCCCTTACGATAATACTCTGATGTGTGTGCGTATATACTTTACTACTATATTTGTTTCATGCTAAAACTTGAAACTGTCTGTTATTGTGTCAGCCGTATTAAAGATAAAAGTCAAATTGCTCTAATACCATATATTTCTGGTGAAAAAATACTAAGTAATGCCTGCCTGGTTGGGTGTAGATATATATATTTAAATAATTTTTAGTCATAGTGTCAGTCTATTTGTTAAAATGAAGGGGGGGGAAAAAAGGCTAAAATACACATGACATGCAATACTTAATATTTCAGTTGAAGCAGTGATTATTAAAATCCAATTTAGTTAATCAAAGCATCTTTTGTAATTTAGTTTTATAATATCAGCTGCAGTGCACATGCCTATTGATGATATTTCTGTTTCATAAAAACTACAGATTTCAATTTGTCAACTAATTACTAGAAGGGACGTGGTAGCGCCTTGTCAAAGTGAGATTTTAATATCAGGAATCTTAGTACTATATACACCTATTACCCACCAGTGGTCTAGTTTTTGATTATGTATCTGGTGTGCTCATATAGGTGAAGTTTCCTGTATTGTTGACACTACCTGTATGCATTTGTCAAATTAGTACTGGTGTATTTGACCACGTTTGCCTACAGTTAATCTCCTGTGAGTGCTACAGGTCTCCGTCTCCCCTCCGTTCTCTGGTATTTGCCCCTGAACTCTTTGCAGAGGACCGTTGTGATGTTTCAGACCGTTAGTTTGACATTCTGTGACTCATCATTCTGTCTTCTCAGACCCCTCCGGCAAAATGGGCTCCACACCCCCATTTCCTGGTGAAACTGTGCCTCTCTTCTTGTACTTGCTCACATGTGTTGTAGCCGGCCTGCAAAAGGATCCCCACACTTCTCTTCCTCCTTTTTTTTCTTTCTGCACCACTCAGCACAAACTTTTATCGTATTCAAATTTGCTGTGACGGGAACAGGTTTTCACGTGTCTTCTCGTTGTTGTTTTTCTTCCAGAAGTGGGTTTGGTTTTATGCCTCAGCAGCATTAAATCAAAGCTGTCAAAAAGGGTTTTATATGCATCAGTCAGTTCGCTCGCAGACACGAGTTAAATTCAGGAATAGTTTCAAATGTGGTCCTCTCGGTAAGCCTTCTGTTTAGATGTGAATTTCTTTGCTTTTAATTTTTAATTTTTTTAAATGAGTGAGTGTATGTCATAAAGTTAAGGCTGATAACACCACTGGCAGCAGATGCTTCTTATAAGCATATGTTTTGAATTGGCTCTTCATTTTTTGCATACAGTAGGTGCTGCACGACTGTAGGTTTGCATTGGGCTTTACACCTGTTTCACTTGAAAGGTGAAGATGTGACGTTACTTTTTTCAAGTAGTTATGGTTGCTGTATTAAAAAAAAAAAAGTTTGTGGAATTATGTGTGCTGCTGAAGTAAGATAATCTGTTATGTGAACATTCATGTATTTTGGTGGTCGATTAGCAGCATTGAAAATGTTCGTAAAAATTAAAATAAGGGGGGGGGGGGGGGGGGGGGGGGGGGGAGGGAGGCCCATTTCTAAAAAAAAAAAAAAAAAATCTGATCTTTTTATCCTCTGCAGTTGCACTCAACAGCTTGCACTTTCCCTTATTGTTGTAGTGACAGAAGTACTTATGGAATTGGACAGCATGTTTAGAAGGAATACATCAGCTGTTATAGTGCTGGTGAATTCTCCGCTTGATAATTGCATCTTAGAGTAATATGATAACCTTCAACAGCACTGGCAGTGAGATCTGACAGGCCTCTGACTACACACACACACACACACTGTGTTCATTTCTGCTGCACCAGTCTTTTTTTCACCGAGGTGCTAGATTAGCCCACTGTATTATTATTATTATTATTATTTTTGTGAGCAGTTCAATTGGAAATATTTAGAATTATCTTAAATTATTGATGACTAGTTTGTGTATTTAAAAAATATATATATATTTTAGTAGCCCTAACCAGGTAATACCTCACCCCTTGGGTGCAACGAGACCAGATATGTTCACAGTGTGATCAACAATTTGTCGTTTTGTTAAAGTTTACTTCAAGAAACAATTTTTGGTGTATTTGTGTAATATCCGCACACATAAATGTAGATGTAGTGCTGTAACTCGTGTTGATCAGCTGGTGTGTAATTGGCACCGCATACAGTAAGTAGGTAGGTCAAGCCTACCAAGGAATGTGGTGAAATCATCAAATAATAATATTGCCAGTATTAACATGTAGTCATTTAGTAAGGCATGCAAGAGCCATGTTGTTCTTTGATTTTATTTATTCATTTTTTAAAAATATTTGTTCTCCACATAAGCCCCATCAGCAGTGTGGCCTCAGTCTTTTTTACTAGGAAAGATTGTTGGTTGTGTTGGGTGTTAAACACACGTTATACACTGGTAACTGGACTATTGTAAGTGTCTAAATTCAACCTAGGCATTTGAGTTGGAATATGCAGCACACACAAAAAAAAACAAGTTTGTGAAATTGTGTGACTGCCATTCAGCTCTCTTTCAGCTTTGCTTCCTCTTGACGCTCTTTCATATGTCAAATATGTGCATATCTCAATTTCAGGCCATACTGATGGTTCCGTACGCAAGTAGTGGTCCACTAATTAAAAATGTGTTGCTGGTTCTCGCCGTGCCTTTTTAAAAAAAAAAAATAAATTAGTGTCATGGTTCAAATGAAGGACTACAGAACTGGAGAGATTTGAAATGCATAATTCTTTACAGTAGAGGCAGCAAAATCTCTTGAGACATGCGCTGTCCCGTTGTGAGACCCGTTCTAACTAATTTAAACCCCGGCAGAATGAGTCGTATTTAACATTATTTTACAAGTGTATAGATCGTTGGGCTTTTAAAGTTAATTTCCCATGCAGAGTTCAATCATTAGCATAGATGTTGTGTACCAGAGGAGTCCGTCTGTAACACTCGTACCTGACAGTAGATGGAGAGGGTGGCGTATACCTACCTGAGCGCAACACTGACTCAGAGGTCACGCTCGCATGTCTGCCGGTGTGTCCTGTGAAATGGGTTTACTCTCTCGCCAGCTATTCGTTTTCACATGTTCCCGGAGTTCACTGTACTTTAATTTGATAAGATATGACTATAGCCTCCAGGGAATCCCAGTCGCTCTGCCGGCGCTATACTGGACATGTTACGCTGGCTGTGCAAATATAACAGGTTTTCTGGGATTAACACCATTACAGTGCTGGTGTGTTTTTGTATGGAACAAAGTAGTTCTTCATTGGCAGCATCCTCCTGGTCTACGATGAACATGTAAGGGTTCAGCACCCTTTTTAAAAACTTTTTTAGTATATTTTTGTAAAAAGTTATTTTATCGTTACTGATCATAATCGTTTGCTTTGTTTTTAAGGGGTGTATTGGTTGTATTTGCTCTTCTGTCGAGATCTCCTGCTGTGTACATGCTGCCCCAGCAGGTATATGTTATCACACCGTATGAAGTTGTGGTGTATTTGTACTGTGTATTTTCTACTTATTTTGCCACCCTTTTTTTCTCTGTTTATCTGGCTTAAATTTTTTACGTGATTTGGTTTTCTTAATTGTGTGTTTTAACAAAAAATTTAAATATACATATATTCCTGTAACTAGTATAAAATAGTGATTTTTAGTGTTTTCAAACAAGGCCGTTGTGCCTGCAGTTTCTTTCAACGCCTCAGTGGCTGCAGATTGAAAGCTTTATGAACACAATGCACAAACTCACATTTTGATGTCTTTATGACTATAAATGTGAATGCCAGTCGGGTCTTATTTTTGCACAGCTTTCGACGTCAATGTAAATCTCCCTTAGTGTATGCTTGTACTGGCAGAAGCTGCTGCAACACGGACAAGAAGCCGGCCCAGACCACTTTTCGTGAAATGATGGGTTGTCGTCTGCGGTCCTTGTACCCCGATGGGGTGTAGGAGGTTACTTGACCTTTGACCTTGGGGTCAGGTGACTCTTTGAGGCCATTGTAAGGAGAGCAAATGTCAGTAGGAATGGGTTAAATGGGCTGAGCAGTGAAGGTGACATGTCCGGGCACGCCGCCTTTGAAACGAGGGAGAAAAATGGGGAGAGCTTAGATTGGTTGATGTGAACTTTTCCACCTGCACTTGGAGAAACGATCGGCTGAAAGAGAAAATACACAACGTACCTGGTTAGTAGTCAGTAGTTAGCATTTTTTGTAAAATATATTTTAAGGATCGACAAGGTAAAATGTTTGTGACTTCTACTGCAGTTAAATACGTACAATACAGTCTAAAACTGGACGTGAACATATGACATTATGATAAAAGAGTGATTGGGCACATTTGATGTTTCCCATGTTTTCACACTTTGTGTGGATAGTGTGCGCTCCCACACACGTAGAGTGTCAAAGGAACGGGGTATCGACTGGTTTCAGCTGCCTGAGCTGTCGTCTGTAATTGCAGCTAACAGTTTGGTTCACAACGAACAATCACTTGTATTGATTACTCCGTTGACCTTTTTTTTTTGGTATCGTTATTAATTCTTCAAACGTTAGAGACGATGATGATAAACACCCTTTTGCACTGGCAGCTCTCGCGAGTCCATTAATGTGCACATTTTGGGCATTTTTATGTAACAAGCTATATCAATAGTTATGTTTTTTTTTT
The DNA here is from genome assembly GCF_009769545.1 of Cyclopterus lumpus. NCBI lineage: Eukaryota > Metazoa > Chordata > Actinopteri > Perciformes > Cyclopteridae > Cyclopterus > Cyclopterus lumpus. The sequence continues at coordinate 7,313,813 of NC_046986.1, forward strand.
GTTGTTGCAGGAGTTGTGGAGCCTGACCGGTAATTTGAACCCAAAAAGCCACGGACGATTTATTGATGCCCCATAGAGCTGACAATTATACACCCCTGATATTAAGTTGACAAATAAACCGTCTAATTTGTGGTGTATCAAATGTCTTTATTATTATTGGTTACCTTTTTTGTATTTAACTTAAAAACATTCCTCCATATTGTTCTCTAATTTAACTTAATTTAACATAATCTATCAGGCGCCATGAATCTTTTTGCAAAGGCTGTGCACATTTTGTGCAAACACATTTTTGAGATGCTAGAAATTATTGTTAAATTGGCACCAAAATCTAAACTGGAGATTTATTTAGACTTTTTTTGCTTAGCAAGAAAATGTCATCACAGGGGCCCGGCTCCTACACACACAGTGGTACGTGGAGGTAATGAGTATAATCATGAAAGGGTTATTATCTTTGCAATTGCAGTCCATCTAACTTGTTCTACTTCATACTGCAGGTGTTTTATATTGAGCTGTGACCTTTCAGTCAGCTGTTTTGAAATGTGCACCTTATCACAGTGAACAATTAGTGGCTGTTCGGTCAGTTATGATGTTGTTGCGTAATGTAATTTTGGTTAAGTTCGATGTTTGTGGGACACTTGACAGTTTCAAAGTCTGATTCCAAAAGAAACGACCACATTTCTACATCCTTCTAAGTTTACCGGTCTTACAGTATAACTGATGAAAGCTGGTGACCCTCAAGACGTAAGAATCTATTTAAAATTAGTCCTGCTTGCATTTTCATAACCACAAATATTTAACTTGAATGGATGAATGAATTTTTATATATATATATATATACACACTTTTTCCCCCCCATTTATCTTCTGAGCCGGACGTGTGTGTGTGTGTGTGTGTGTGTGAGAGAGAGAGGGGGAGAAAGAAAGCCATCAGGTTTTGTCTTGAGTTTTATTTATTTTTATTTTTTGAAGGGACTTACGTTGGAGATTTTTATTGGCTATCAGACCAAGGTTATAATTCCAGGTCCATTGAGACCTCTAGTGGCAACACGTTGGACCCAAACTTCTCCAATACGTTGACACTCTTGCTTCATTAAAAGGGTCAAAGTGCATTTTAAATACCAGATGCTTGTGTTTAACTAAGTAAAATATTTTTGCTTCATATTGCTTCCAGGTAAAAAAACAACTGCTGTGATCTTTATTGGGTGCATAGCTATCTGAGGACGGTGAAGCAGCAATTGTCTCGTAACCCACGGGTGCTCAACCACCGACTGAGACGCTGCACTTTGCCCTCTGACGTTCAACCATCGTTGTGGCTCACTTTACAAGCAGTTGTCTCTGGAGCACCTGTCAGGAGCACAGGTGGCTCTTACTGGGCATGGAAAATGTGATACTCTAAGTCATTTTAAAGTACAGACTGCTCTCCTCCCCCGGTCAACACTGCTCCCCTGTGTTCACAGTGCTTCGTTGACACAAAACTATGTGAATTATTTATTTGACCATATTACTGTTTAAAATATATATATATATATATATATATATATATATATATATATATATATATATATATATATATATATATATATATAATTGTTTAGCTATGCTCAGTGTACAGAATTCGCACTGTCCACTTGCCGAATGCTGGTAAAATATGCACGAGGCTGGTCGACTTTCTTCACTCACGTCCTTCTATTTTTACTCAAATAACAAAGATGTGAAATGACTTGAGGACTCTGGGCACGACGTGGACGGACCCGCCCCTCGGCTGCTTGCTTCCAATGAAGGGGAATCGTAATGCTGCAGCACACGGGTGCTGTGGCCAACGGTGTGTCTCCAGTCGTGTGGCAACACACTTGGGGAAGGGCCTTTTCGTGTTTCAGCATGACACCGCCCCTGTGTATTTCAGCAAGACCCCATAAAGAACGTTTGTCTGGGTTTTGTGAAGGAGAATTGAACGTGCCTGTGGAGATCTCTGACCTCCACAGGGGAGGGGAGGGGAGGGGGGGCTGTTGCAACAGCATCGGAAGTCCCCATAGCTTGAAAAGAGATATTCAACAACAATAGTGTTAAACGTCCTTTTGCAGAGCACTGTGCTGACCGTCTTGTCCTCATGCTTGCATTCAATTGCATTGTCTGTTTTTGTGTGTTTTTCAGGTGGTGAACCTCCTGGCCTGCTTTACGAGTGGACGGAAGACTTTTAAATGTGCCGATGATCGTCTGGACGTCTTTAAGTAGATGACTAACGGGGTAAATAAGTAGCCATCTGTGAACACCGCCGTCTGGACGAGAAGAACGAAGACGAGTGCCCCCAGAAGACGACGACAGTTGGAAGTCGAGGGTTTCACGTCTCTGGTGATGCTGTAGCAGCACGGAATGGTTTGTGGGTTACACTGAGATGCAGGCCATGCTGTGCTGCCGCAGTAAAGCCTGACTATATATATATATACGACCTGGCTGTCGCCTCGCGGCGCATCAATCCTGTTGCTCTCCACTGTCTGAATATTGCCACACATAGAGACAGTTGTTTGGATTTGCCCCCCCCTCTCATTCGCTGGTTGCCTTGCTGTAGCAGCACGTAAATATTGGAGTTAAGACTCGCTGAAGCCTCCAGTATTGATCGTGCTGCTGAAGCACAGCTGACCGCTCACAATGAGCTCCACCGACCCACCGAGTGGACTCGTCTACCCCGGAGGTGCCGAGAGACGCTTCCAGGTACATCGTTTACACGCCCGATTCTAAGTGAACCTCCAACACGAAAGCCGTGCTTTAATTATTCTAATGTGTACGCTGTCGTTTATTTTTTATTTTACATTTCACTGTTCTGTCTGCACACTTTGATAAATAAAAAATTTGAATTGGCTTTTTTTGTTTTAATGTGTTTTTGAACTTTGTGTTTAACACTATTCCGTTGTATTGTTTTCATGGTCTTCACGTTACACGTTTTGCTGACTTAAGGCTTGATCTAGTCCGCCATCCACGAAGAAGAAATCAGGCACATGTAGGCCCGCGTGCCTCGGTGCATGCGCGATGGGATGTCCCGGCCTCTTCACCGTGAGCCGATACATCTGCGGATTAAAATGATTACAATCGTGCTGTAGTGAACGCAACAATTTCTTGTTTTTTTGTAAAACATCAAAAATGAATTCTGTTCATTCAGTCAAAAGAATAGATTTGGTTTCTCTTTGGTAAATGGTTTATAAGACCTATTTTTGCTCCGCCTGTCTTCAGGATCTATTTGTTCTCTGACTACGACCCCGTCTCTTTACATTATTATGTATTGTGACTGCATTATTCACGAAAAGATCTGATATATTCTGATGTTCACTGCAATGCAGTGACGGATGATATGGTGACCCGTAACACGGCTAAAATCCTCCATTTTAAGTGCAGTCGGATGCGCACGCAATCATGTACCAGGACACCTGGTGACGGGTAAGATGTACCTAAATAAAAATGAAATTGATAAAATGCCTATATAAAAATGAAAAAAAAAGCATGGCACCCATTGGTAAATCTGGCTTTTATAAAATGTTCACATGCGTAATTTGAACTTGTGTGCTATAAAAAATCTTCAAAATCCTTTAAACTGAAAAGAAAAAACACTTGTTTACAAAGTCGCTCGGACCACTTTGCCTTTGATTAAATAAATAATCAAGCGACCTAATTATTGATTACATTTTTTATTTTGGAGAATTGATAACATGGTATAAAGTTCAGAAATACTGCACTAAGCGAACTGCTGCATTTCTTTTGCGTTTCCATTTGGCCTTTCAGGCCTGTTTAATGATAACTCGGTATTGTATTTGTTCTCGCAACTATAATTATAAATAAACTGGAATTTGAATATATAACAACGGTGAAGTGATGTAAAAATTATGATAGAAAGAAAACGGTCAGATTTTTGCGCATTTTAGGTTTTGTTTTTTTTCCTAAGCGGCAAAGCGTGTATTTCTTAATGGAGAAATATTCACATCTAACATATTATCGTATATTTATAAGAAGATTAATCTTCATACGATAATATGCTCTCCTTTTTAAACACTATAGCTGCAATATGGACATTTTCTATGTGTGTGTGCATGAATATAAACCACTTCAACGTAATTTAATAACAATTATTTAGGACATTATTAATTTATATTTCATTTTCTAAGTGTGGCTATTTAAATGAACTGTGAGGTGCGTATTAAAACAGTAAATCAAAGTGTGATGTAAGTCGTGAGATTCCACATTTTGTCTCGCATCGGTTAAGCTTCACATTTTGTTGTTCTGAGTTTTTATTGTAAACATTTACCTGCTTTTATATCAGTCGTGCATTTTTTAATTACATGCAGGCTGTAGTTGTATATTGAATAACACGTTTCTCTTGTTGGCTCTTTTGGTTGAAAACACATTTTCCAGAAAATGTGAATATTATTTAAAACATATCTCCTAGCAGTAGGAAATAACATTGAAAAGATGCTTTTATCACAGTAATAAAATGTCTCTTCACTTTAATCGATGTGGAAGGGTGTAAGAGACCTTATGGTGTGATAAGACACGAACACTGTGGAGGCTGTTCAATTAGTATCTGGATATTTAGTTGAGTGGTTGATTACATGCATGGGGACATGGATTTATTTTATATTATTATCATTGTTTTATTAAACCTCAATGTCTGGCCGCGTGCAACCCGGTCATTTATTTTGAATCCGTAAAGTTTTAGTTATGCAGTTATTCACAATACATTTTAGAATTGGGATTGAGTTGACCTTTTTCATGCTTTTGCGTGCAGTGCAAATTAAAATATTAATGCAGAGTGGTACATTTATTTTCATCCTATGTTTGCCTGGCAACAGAAGGCTATATATATATATATATATATATATATATATATATATATATATATATATATATATATATGCCATGACGTGCATCCTGAATTATGGTCAGTGCTGACATCACGGATTCACTTTTGTGGTCCGAATTTAGGATTTATGTCTTTTAACAAATGCAGCTCTCCTCGGGAGAATGATTGAATACATAAATAAATAGAAGGATCACTAATCAATGCACAATTTACACGTGTGTCCTTTTGCTCTGACCCATTTTAATAAAGTCCGTTTTTGGTAATATGCCAAAAACCTCTGCGCTATATAAACCCTGCATTTGAAATCAGTTTAAGAACTCAAATTCCATTTGCGTTTTGATTTCAGGCAAGTCCGTTTTCTACCAATTCAAATGCATATAGCAAAACTGAAATAGGCCAGTGTTTTTGTAGTTGTTTTCCTTTACTTTAACGGGCTGCAGATCGACTGAGTCACATGTACCTCCGCAAATAGCTCTCGTGTGGAAATAGAGCGAGTTGTGCCCAACACGCGCGACAACCACGCACCCGTGCTTACGTGTTGTTATAGGGAGAGAGAAAAGAGCAGTCAGCTGTTTGAGATTCAAGAAAACATCATAAACACATAGGACCGTCGTCGTCGTCGTCTTCTTCTTCTCCTCCTCCTCCTCCTCCTCCCTCACTGCAGCCATGGTGAACATTTCTCACGGGCCCTGTTATGCAACGCGTGTAACCTTGAAGAGGTTGCAGCAGCATCACCGTTGGAGCGGACGCGCTCTGCGGGGAAGAAGTGCACGGATTCCCCGGTACATTTGGTTTATTATTACACGCTGCTTTAGTTCACGAGGCTCGATTGTGTCACTATATTGATACTTACTTAATCTAAAAAACACACTCACGGATGTGACCGCCATCTCCGTTTTATTTATCAAAACCATCATGGCATTTATAAATGTGCCATGTATTTATAAAAAAAAAGTAAACATTTCTTCGACCTCTGTGCGGTTTGATTAGACTCTATGGAGGTCGGGAAAAACAAAAAGGCAAACAAGGAGACACGGTAAACAAATAAGTGTTTCCATATATATATATATATATATATATATATATATAATATATATATATACATATACATATACATATACATATACACTCAGGTGCATATCTGATCCAAATGTAATGCACCTCGCGGGACGCTCGGTGACAATTTGGAGCCGCGAGTGCACGGCGGAGATGCCAAAGGCAAGTAGTCAAAAAAAGAAACTTATAAATGATCAATAAAATTGACAGCGGAGTCAATTAAGTCCCAGATACACTCCTGGCCGTCGCCCAGGAAACTTGCGCACATGCCAGCTATTTCCCGCAGGTGCGCGCCGGTGTGGGTAAGGTACGAGGACGCGGCGGCGAGCAACGGTTCAATCTGCGAGGGCACGTAGGATGCGAGGTCGTGCGGCTGCAGCATCAGTGTTGTTGTTGTTGACAGTAACACAATCATACACAAATTCAAGCGGATCCAGCTGGGCGCCGCCATCTGGGAGCCTCCCGTGCGGTACGAGCCATTCTCGTGCGGCACCGAGATCCGGTCCACTTCTCGGAGCCTCAGCGAGTCCCACTTTTTGACGTCGAAATTGCGCACGAGGGCGCCGACGTCCGAGTCTCCCCGGGAGGGCAGAGGAGGCGGCGTGGTGGGGAGGACCTTCAACTTCTCTCGAAACTCCCGCATCTTCTGCAGAAAGCGCAGGGGGTCGGCGACGCTCGGGAGGGACTCGGCGAAGCTGAGCGCGCGCCGATGGTCCTCCATCGTTGCGCTCAGCCCGGTGATCACCGGGTCGTAGTCTTGCAACACCCCCAGCTTCAGGGTCTCGAAGTCGGAAAGGATTTCATTCTTTTTACATTCAATGGTGCTGATGAGTCTGTCGAAGTAGTCTGTCACCTTCTCTGCGTCCTGGGTCAAAGACAGAAGCGCTCTTTTCTTACTGGCTTGCCGTGTCTCCAGGCAGGACAGCACGTCTGTGCTCTGCCAGCTCTTCAGCCCGAGAAGCAGCACTTCAAACGCCTCCTTCTCACGCCCGTGCGCCTCCTCCACGGAGCAGAACGCATGTCCTTTGTGGTCGTCCGTTGTTGCGCAAAACCCACAAATCAGATTTAAGTCCGTGGCGCAAAATATGTTGAGCGGCTGGCCGCAGTGTTGCTTACATTCAGACATTTTAGGCGCGCGCCTTATTTTGCTGTATTTTTCCACTATCCCCCGCAGAGAGTAGTTGATCTGCAGGCTGCTTGCGCCGTTGTGAGGGGTCTCTTTGCGGCATGTGGGGCACCTGAATGGAGTTCTGAAAGCGGGACCTCGGTTCCCCTCCAAGAGTCCCTCCAAGCATTTCTTGCAAAAGCTGTGGGAGCACAGCAACACGCGCGGGTCGTCGAGAGACCGCAGCAGATTGGGCACGTGAGTTCCTCTTCCAGCTGCTCCATGGTGCCCTGTAAACACAGTTATCCACATGCGTCAAACCGGCGCTCAATTAGGAGGAAAGACAAGCCCAATAAATCAGCACGTCATGGAATAAGGCTCGACTACCCACACTAAGGCAATACAGTACACACGACAATGCCGTGGCATCGCAAAGGATACACCGGGGTTTGCAGTCACGTTACCAGCCGCGCGCGGAGTATTCCCATCCCGAAAGTGAAACTGTATCACCATGCCCGTGTAAAATGTTGGCACGAGCTGCGCCAAATGACTCAGTTTGGCCGCCTATAGCGTTAATAACTTTTTTTTTTGTGTGTGTGTGTGTGGGGGGGGGGGGGCGTCTTTATGAACCCACCTGGCGTCGAAAGAGTCGTGACACCGTGTCGCGAGACAACGCTTGATATAAGTCAACATCGTTAGTACCTTTACAGACTTAAGACTGTAATAGCAAACTATTACCCCCCCCCCCCGCCCCCATCCCCATCCCGTACAGAGCAGCCAGGCAGGGGTTAGCGGAGATGAGCCCTAAATGACCGCCGTCCAACCAATCCAATGCGACAATGTATCGACACGCGAGCTTTGCGCTCGCGACCCTCCTGTTGGCGAGGCGCTGGAAGTGGGGCTGTGACAGATTTCGCCAGCGCATAGTAACATGCAACCACTGGACCAAAAAGGATCACTCACCAGCTGCTGAGACGCACGCTGCGACGCAAACATGGCGCTTGTTGCTGTGCAGACTTCGCCCTTTTTCCTGGTTCACAGTTAACCGTTTCGGGGGTGCGCGCGCGCGCGCGGAGGAATCCAAACGCACGGATTCGTCTGCATTTGAGAAACCGTAATACAAAAAATATTTTTAAAAAAGGAGCGTGTGCCGTTTCGCCGCTAACATGAAAGCCAGTGATTTTTTTGGGGGGTGTGGGGTGTCCTCTAATTTCGGTTCGCAGGGTTGTTTTGCGTTGTGGTGCCTGTCGGGTAATTTGCAGAGGGTCCCTGCCGGTCCGATGGGGGAGGGGCTGTTGCTATGCAAAACATGACGACGTGAAAAAGCTGTCAACGGTTTTAGTTTTGGCGTCACATGTTTTTGACACGAACCAACTTCAGTACAGGCTCCGTTTGTCGATGTACATGCTGCGCTATGAACCGGTAACACGGTCATGAAAAAGACAAGAGAAAAGGTGCACGTGAAGGCGCTCGGCTGCGTCAACTGATTACAACTTAAATGGCGCACCCAATTGGCACAAACAGAGACAAACTATACGAAACGTCAGCTACATTATATCAGCTCTATGTTTCAGCCTCTGGGGATGCGAATCTCTTATTAACGGGCATCGCCAATTGCCCAGCATTTCCCCACTAACTCATTTATTACATATATAATTATTTATTTTGTTTAAAACACTTTAATCTAACTTGTGGTTATGTAACATCGATACCCACTAGTTACGTAGTCACGTGTGGACTTTTTGACCTTGATTTTCTTCCCTTGTTTCCATGCCATCAGGAGCAACTGCCTATCTTAGCCGCTGTGATTGGATGCAGTCGGGTGGTGCGGGGCTTATGCAGCGCCCGCCTCCGCCGCCGCGTGTCGCTGT